>NC_133327.1:450676598-450791598 GCF_042186555.1 Aquarana catesbeiana
CTTGATGACCAGACTGAAGCCAGGGCATCACTTTCAACCCTTCCCTCAACCCTTCCGTGCACCCTTCCGTGCACCCTTCCATGCACCCTTCCCTCCACCCCAGCAGAGGCTGATGAGGACCAAGCTGGGTCTTCCATCCTGGAAGAACTGGATGCCACCATCTGGAGTCAGGTAAATTAATTTTAGACATATTTATTGTCCTAATATTAATGATGTTATCTAGATGTCATAATTGATTAACCAGTTGCCGACCGCCGCACACTGATGTACGTCAGCACAATGGCACGGGCAGGCATAAGGGCTTACCTGTACGTCCCTGCCTGCCCGCGGGCGGGGGGTCCGATCGGACCCCCCGGTGCCTGCGGCAGTCTGATAATTGTCAGGGGCAATCAGAAGTGAGGGGGAGGCCACTCATTCGTGGCCACCCCCTTGCAATCGCTCCTGGCGAATGAAATGCTTCCTCAGCTTCTGTAATGTAAACAGAAGCGGAGGAAGTGATGTCATTTCTCCTCGAGCCGGTCTTTTCGTTCTGGCGCCGAGGAGAGAAGACATCAATGTGAGTTGCACCAACATTACACTTACAGTAGAACACGCAGGCACACTTTTCACCCCCCATCACCAACCAGTCACCCCCCGATTACCCCCCTGTACCCCCTGTCACAGTGATACCAATAGCAGTTTTTTTTTTTCTGATAATTGCATTGGTGTCAGTTTGTGACAGTTATCAGTGGTAGGGCAGTTAATGGTAGGCCCCTTTAGGTCTAGGGTACCCCCCTAACCCCCCCTAATAAAGTTTTAACCCCGTGATCACCCCCATCGCCAGTGTCACTAAGCGATCGTTTTTCTGATCACTGTATTAGTGTCACAGGTGACACTAGTTAGGGAGGTCAGTATATAGGTTCTCGTCAGTGTTTTATAGCATCAGGGACCCCTATATACTACCTAATAAAGGTTTTAACCCCCTGATTGCCCCCTAGTTAACCCTTTCACCAGTGATCACTGTATAAGTGTTACGGGTGACGCTGGTTAGTTAGTTTGTTTATTATAGTTTCAGGGCACCTGCCGTTTATTACCTAATAAAGGTTTAAACCCCTAATCGCCCAGTGGTGATATAAGTTAAGTTTTTTTAGAGTCAGATAGGGTCTGCGTCGCCCCAGGCAGCGCCAGGTTAGTTTCAGTACCGCTAACACCCACGCACGGTCCCCAGCAGTTTAGGGTCCCCAAAAACGCAGTGTTAGCGGGATCAGCCCAGATACCTGCTAGCACCTACATTTTGCCCCTCGGCCCAGCCCTGCCCAGCCCACCCAAGTGCAGTATCGATCGATCACTGTCACTTACAAAACACTAAACACATAACTGCAGCGTTCGCAGAGTCAGGCCTGATCCCTGCGATTGCTAACAGTTTTTTGGTAACGTTTTGATACAGTCGCTAACAGTCAGGAGCTTTTTTGCCTGTGAGTCTCACTAGTGTACCACTAAATTTAGAGCCCAAAATGGCAAATCAAAGGTACACTAATGAAGAGGCCTACACGTTTCTGAGCATGACAGATAGTGAAGAGGAAGTCACTCATCTGTCAGATTCAGGCTCAGAATACGAACCAGTAGACAGTAGTGGCTCCATGACAGATAGCTCTGACAACAGAGTTGTGGTCCCTGCCAAGGTCAGGCATACCAGACCCCAAACTTCTTCTTCTGCTGTTGAGGTGCAAGAACCACAGGGCTCTCGTATGGACCAGAGAAGTACTAGTGCCGCTATTCCTTCTGGTGAACTGGCAAGCACCAGCGGCCTAGTACACCCTGGTCATACATCCAGCACTGCAGTAACACTTGGTGACGTGGCGAGTCCCATAAGTGAAGTTCAAGCTGGCGAGGTGGCAAGAAAAAGTAGTGTCCCACTGCCACCAAGAAGACGAACACAGGCCTGTCGTGCCCATAGTGCCCTTTCTGCTGCATTCGCCAATCCTAATTGGGAACCCACCACTTCTGCAGCACCTGTACTTCCCCCATTCACTGGCCAACCCGACATTCATGTGGAAACAGTTGATTTTACGCCACTTGATTTTTATTCGCTGTTTTTCACCGAAGATCTCTATAGCTCTATTGTGGACCAAAGCAATTTGTATAATGGTTAACACATCGGCACTATTCCCCAGTCCTCCCTTTCCGAATTTAAGATCTTTCTGGGCCTTTCCCTGCTCATGGGCATAACCAAAAAGAGTGAGTTGCGGTCATATTGGTCCACTGACCCAATTCACCATATGCCCATGTTCTCTGCTTCCATGGCCAGGGCACGATACGAGCAGATTTTGCGGTTCATGCACTTCAACAACAATGAACTCTGTTGTCCTCGTGGAGACCCTGGATACGATCAGCTCTACAAAATTCGGCCCCTCGTAAACCACTTCAACCAATGTTTTGCAGACTTGTTTACTCCCCATCAAGTTGTCTGCGTTGATGAGTTCCTGATTAAGTTTTCTGGCCACTTGTCATTCAAACAGTGCCTTCCCAGCAAGCGTGCTAGATATGGGGTCAAGATGTATAAGCTCTGTGACAGGGCCACAGGCTATATGTGTAGCTTTATGGTTTACAAGGGAAAAGATAGTCACGTAGAGATGACAAACTGCCCTGACTACATAGGAAGCGCTGGCAAGATTGTGTGGGACTTGGTGTCACACTTATTCAGAAAGGGGTACCACTTATATGTGGACAATTATTACACGAGCGTGCCACTTTTTAGTCACCTTTTTGATCATCAGATTGGAGCACGTGGCACCGTGTGACCTAATCGCCGGGGCTTTCCCCCGCGGCTTGTAGATTCCCCTCTTAGGCTGGGGGAGAGAGCCTGCTTGCAGTGTAATAATTTGCTCGCTATGAAGTGGAGGGATAATAAGAATGTTTTTGTTCTTACCTCCCTTCATGCAGACATGACGGTCCAAATTACTACGGCGACTGGTGTTGTGGAGAAACCCCTCTGTGTCCACGAATATAACCTCAATATGGGAGGGGTGGACCTCAACGACCAGTTGTTGGCGCCGTACCTAGTTGCCCGTAAGGCCAGACGCTGGTATAAAAAAGTGTCTGTATACTTATTTCAATTGGCTTCATGTGCTATACAGAGCTTCAGGATGGACTGGATCCTTCCTTAAATTCCAGGAAGAGATCGTCAGAGCCCTTCTGTTTCCAGACGGTGCTCCACCTCACCATCCCCAACCAAATGCAGTAAGCCGGCTGCATGAGAGGCATTTTATTTATGTCCTCCTGAGTACCCCTACCCAACGAGCCCCCCAAAGAAAATGTTGTGTCTGCAGAAAGCGCGGATATAGGCGTGACACACGCTATTATTGTCCCTCCTGTCCTGACAATCCTGGTTTTTGCATTGGTGAATGTTTTGAACGCTACCATACACTAGTTGAGTATTAGCATAGGGTACAGCACTGCACAGACTGGGACACACTTTAACAGGGTCTCCTAAGATGCCATCGCATTTTGAGAGACCCGAACCTGGTACCCGTTACAAAAGTTAAAGTTATAAAAAAAAGTGTAAAAAAAGCACACAAAAAAAAAAATAAAAAAAACAAAAATAGTTGTCGTTTTCTTGTTCTCTCTCTCTCTATTCCCTCTCTATTGTTCTGCTCTTTTTTACTGTATTCTATTCTGCAATGTTTTATTGTTATTATGTTTTATCATGTTTGCTTTTCAGATATGCAATTTTTTAATACTTTACTGTTTACTGTGTTTTATTGTTAACCATTTTTTTTGTTTTCAGGTACGCAATTCAGCTTCAGCGCAGATTTATTTATCTTAACAGCAACAGCGTTTGCTACCACAATACATAAAGCCGTGACTCCAGCGCTGACGGAGGTGATTTCACCACCACAGTTACATACTTCAGCATATATGCCGAAGCATGGGGGCAGGATGAGCGGAGGAGTGATTTGCTCCTACCTTTTGCGGGAGGATGCCCCCATGCTTCGGCATATATATATATATATTTTAGGCACAGGTTGCGATAAAAAATGTTTTATTTTTTACTATGTTTTTTTGTATTTGCTTTGCAGGTATGGTAAGTCTTACTGTTATACTGTAATGTTATTTTGTTTTATTGTTAACCATCATTTGCTTAGCAGGTACGCCATTCAGTTGCAGCGCGGATTTATTTATCATGACAGCAACAGTGTTTGCTCCCACGATACATAAAGCCGTGACTCCAGCGCTGTCTGAGGTGATTTCACCACCACAGTTAAAAAAAAGAGCATATATGCCGAAGCATGGGGGCAGCAGAGGCGGAGGAGCGATTTGCTCCTAACTTTTGGGGCGGATGCCCCCATGCTTCGGCATATATAAATGGTGCATGTATGCCTATCATTAGAAGTGGGTGGATGAAGGGAGGTATTCTAATGGTGGGCATACCCACAGATCAATCACTTTTTTTCGTTCAGCCCACAGGCTGCATGAAAAAAAAGATTACAATATATGCCCAACAAGGACTGCATGAAAAAAAAATTACGATATATGCCCAACAAGGACCAGCAACGTACTGGTATGTTGCTGAACTTTGAGTGGTTATACCAGAATGATGCCTACAAGTTTAGGTATCATCTTGGTATCATTCTTTTAAGCCAGCGGTCGGCTTTCATGTAAAAGCAATCCTAGTGGCTAATTATCCTTTTAGCCTTTTAGCTAATTTTGCAAGCAGTGGGGGGGGGGGACATTGACAATGCCCCCCCCCCTCCCACCGTCTTCCATGGTTTTCTCTGGCTCTCCTGTCCCAACAAGGAACCCGAGAATGCAGCCGGTGATTCGGCCAGCTGACCATAGACCAGAATGGCTCCAATCGTCTCTATGGCCTAAGAAACCGGAAGCTACGAGCATTTCATGACTTAGATTTTGCCGGATGTAAACAGCGCCATTGGGAAATTGGGAAAGCATTTTATCACACCAATCTCGGTGTGGTCAGATGCTCTGAGGGCAGAGGAAAGATCTAGGGTCTAATAGAACCATTTTTTTCAAAAAAGAGTACCTGTCACTACCTATTGCTATCATAGGGGATATTTACATTCCCTGAGATAACAATAAAAATGATTTAAAAAAAATGAAAGGAACAGTTTAAAAATAAGATAAAAAAGCAAAAAAAAAATAAAGAATAAAAAAAAAAAAGCACCCCTGTTCCCCCCTGCTCTCGCGCAAAGGCGAACGCAAGCGTCGGTCTGGCGTCAAATGTAAACAGCAATTGCACCATGCATGTGAGGTATCACCGTGAAGGTCAGATCGAGGGAAGTAATTTTAGCAGTAGACCTCCTCTGTAAATCTAAAGTGGTAACCTGTAAAGGCTTTTAAAGGCTTTTAAAAATGTATGTAATTTGTTGCCACTGCACTTTTTTGCGCAATTTTAAAGCACGTCGTGTTTGGTATCCATGTACTTGGCCTAAGATCATCTTTTTTATTTCATCAAACATTTGGGCAATATAGTGTGTATCAGTACATTAAAATTAAAAAAAGTGTGTTTTTTCCCAAAAAAATGCTTTTGAAATATTGCTGCGCAAATACTGTGTGAAAAAAAAAATGAAACACCCACCATTTTAATCCGTAGGGCCTTTGCTTTTAAAAAAAATATAATATTTGGGGGTTCAAAGTAATTTTCTTGCAAAAAAAAAAAAAAAATGTTCATGTAAACAAAAAGTGTCAGAAAGGGCTTTGTCTTTAAGTGGTTAGAAGAGTGGGTGATGTGTGACATAAGCTTCTAAATGTTGTGCATAAAATGCCAGGACAGTTCAAAACCCCCCAAATAACCCCATTTTGGAAAGTAGACACCCCAAGCTAGTTCCTGAGAGGCTTGTCGAGTCCATGGAATATTTTATATTTTGACACAAGTTGCGGGAAAAAGACAATTTTTTTTTTCACAAAGTTGTCACTAAATGATATATTGCTCAAACATGCCATGGGCATATGTGTAATTACACCCCAAAATACATTCTGCTGCTTCTCCTGAGTACAGGGATACCACATGTGTGGGACTTTTTGGGAGCCTAGCCGCGTACGGGACCCCGAAAACCAAGCACCGCCTTCAGGCTTTCTAAGGGCATAAATTTTTGATTTCACTCTTCACTGCCTATCACAGTTTCGGAGGCCATGGAATGCCCAGGTGGCAAACCCCCCCCCCCCCCAAATGACTCCATTTTGGAAAGTATACACCCCAAGCTATTTGCTGAGAAGTATGGTGAGTATTTTGCAGACCTCACTTTTTGTCACAAAGTTTTGAAAATTGAAAAAAGAAAAAAAAAATTTCTTGTCTTTTTCCATTTTCAAAAACAAATGAGAGCTGCAAAATACTCACCATGCCTCTCAGCAAATAGCTTGTGGTGTCTACTTTCCAAAATGGGTTCATTTGGGGGGGTTTGTGCCACCTGGGCATTCCATGGCCTCCGAAACTGTGATAGGCAGTGAAGAGTAAAATCAAAAATTTACGACCTTAGAAAGCCTGAAGGTGGTGATTGGTTTTTGGGGCCCAGTATGCAGCTAGGCTCCCAAAAAGTCCCACACATGTGGTATCCCCATACTCAGGAGAAGCAGCAGAATGTATTTTGGGGTGTAATTCCACATATGCCCATGGCATGTTTGAGCAATATATCATTTAGTGACAACTTTGTGCAAAATAAATAAATAAATAAATAAAAATTGTCACTTTCCCGTAACTTGTGTCAAAATATAAAATATTCCATGGACTCAACATGCCTCTCAGCAAATAGCTTGGGGTGTCTACTTTCCAAAATGGGGTCATTTGGGAAGGGGTTTGTGCCATCTGGGCATTTTATGGCCTTCAAAACTGTGATAGGTAGTGAGGAGTGAAATCAAAACTTTACGCCCTTAGAAATCCTGAAGGTGGTGCTTGGTTTTTGGGGCCCCATACGCGGCTAGGTTCCCAAAATATGCCCATGGCCTGTGTGAGCAATATATCATTTAGTGACAACTTTGTGCAAAAAAAAAAAAAGTTTGGCATTTTCGTGCAACTTGTGGCAAAATATAAAATATTCCATGGACTCAGCATGCCTCTCAGCAAATAGCTTGTGGCATCTGCTTTCCAAAATGGGGTCATTTGGGGGGGTTTTGTGCCATCTTGGCATTTTATGGCCTTCAAAACTGTGATAGGTAGTGAGGAGTGAAATAAAAAATTTACGTCCTTAGAAATCCTGAAGGCGGTGCTTGGTTTTCAGGGCCCCGTACGTGGTTAGGCTGCCAAAAAGTCCCACACATGTGGTATTCCCATACTCAGGAGAAGCAGCTAAATGTATTTTGGGGCACAATTTCACATATAACCATGGTATGTGTGAGCAATATATCATTTAGTGACAACTTTTAGCAATTTTTTTTTTTTTATCATTATTCAATCACTTAGTACAAAAAAATGTAATATTTTACGGGCTCAACATGCCTCTCAGCAATTTTCTTGGGGTATCTACTTTCCAAAATTGGGTCATTTGGGGGGATTTGTACTGCCCTGCCATTTTAGGACCTCAAGCAATGACAATTGCAGTCATAAACTAAAAGCTGTGTAAATTCCAGAAATTGTACCCTAGTTTGTAGACGCTATAACTTTTGTGCAAACCAATAAATATACGCTTATTGACATTTTTTTTACCGAAGACATGTGGCCAAATATATTTTGGCCTAAATGTATCACTAAAATTGAGTTTATTGGATTTTTTTATAACAAAAAGTAGAAAATATCATTTTTTTTTCAAAATTTTTGGTGTTTTTCCGTTTATAGCACAAAAAATAAAAACCGCAGAGGTGATCAAATACCATCAAAAGAAAGCTCTATTTTTGGGAAGAAAAGGACGCAAATTTTGTTTGGGTACAGCATTGCATGACCGCACAATTAGCAGTTAAATCGACGCAGTGTCAAATTGTAAAAAGTGCTCTGGTCAGGAAGGGGGTAAATCCTTCCGGGGCTGAAGTAGTTAAGGATTTTATCCTAAAAATTATGTATACATATCAATTGACAGTAGTGGCCAAAAATGTTTGTCACCTGCTTTAACAAATGCTGGTGTCAGATTTCTATACTCATATATGTATTAACATTGAATTTGCAAGTCATGATAAGAAAATTGTGTGTCATTGATGAACCAAAAATTACTAATATGTCCCTTTTTTATACACAGCATGAGCTCAGCCAGGAGGAAGGTGTGGAAAGTGGCAGGCAGGAGGAGGCCGGGCCCAGGGACAGCCAGGAGGAGGCTGGGCCCAGTGTCATCCAGGAGGAGGCCGGGAAAAGTGTCAGCCAGGAGGTGGCCGGGCCCAGTGTCAGCCAGAAGGTGGCCAGGCCCAGTGTCAGCTAGGAGATGGCTGGGCCCAGTAGGAATCCCAAGTGCCTCCCCTCCGCCTTCATACAAAAAGGGCCAGGAAGGGGACATGACAGAGGAGGTATCACAGCGCCTCATGAGAGAAGCGACTAATTTTCTCAAGAGCCTCCTGAAGCCGAAGAGGCCTATGGCTGTTATTTAGCCAGCAGCTTGCTGCAAATGGAGTGGGGCCAACGCCTCCTGTGTGAAAAAATATTTTCTGAGGCTATTCACAAGGGGCTGAAGGGTGAGTTAACTGCCAACACCCAAATAAATGAGGCAGCCCCTCTTCCTCCTCCTCCTTCTCCTCCTGCCACAAGTCAACCACCAGAGCCACAGCCTACAAGGAAGGCTGCAGGGAAGGGTGCAGGACAGCATGGAGGGACGGCTGTAGGGAAGAGAAGAAAGTGATGACCTGGGTTCAGTCTGGTCTGACAGAAGACGCAGGCTGGTGTAGGACCACAGCCTGGGGACATATATGTCATCTGCTGCTGCTCTTGATCTCTGGGATTCCTGGACCAGATTGTGCTCCCTCTTATATGGACTCCTCAAGATCACAATTTTCTTTTCCACAGACTTGATGTGTGCCCTGGGGCCAAAAGTATTCACAAATTCAAAAAGTTTCTCCAGCGTTGACTTCATCTTTATTTATCTTAACATAAATAAATGGATATTTTAGTTTATGAAAATACTTTATGTGTTTTAATTTACATCATTTTTTTATAGACAATGTAAAATTAACAAGGAACAACAACCTCCTGGAGGTTCCAAAACCAAAAAAAAAAATATGATGTTCTTGGGGTAATTTTACAAACCAAAAAAGATATACCATAAAAAACATACCAAAAAAGGTTATTTGTGGTAAATTTACGAAAAAATAAATAAATAAATAAATAAAAAATGGTTCTTTGTGGTAACTTTACAAACCAAAAAAAAAATATATATGGAGATAAAGAGAAAAATTTTTTGACAAAAATCATAAAAAAAGATCTTGATGAAATAAAAAAAAAAATGATTACTTCAAAAAACAATTGTGTAAACATTAGTAATAATCCAGAAATCAGTTTGGGAGAACTCTGTGTGAATAGGAACAGCAAAACAACTTCGTTCTTCTAGCATTATAAAGAAGACAATTAAGCGCTGCATTCAACGATCACAGAATTTGCAGCGTGAGGAATGTGCTACCTACAATATGAACACTAGTTTTACCAGACCGAGCGCTTCAGTTTTGTATTTGCTTCTGATCATGCGTCGTTTTTTTTGTCCGTCGGACTAGCATACAGACGAGCAGATTTCTGGGTCCGGCGGAGTTACGATGTAAAGATTTGAAGCATGCTCCAAATCTAAAGTCCATCAGATTTGTGACTGGAAAAGTCCGCTGAAGGTCTGATGAAGCCCACACATGATCAGATTGTCCCCGGATTTGGTCCGTTGGACCAGTCCGGTCGAAAAGTCCGACCGTGTGTACGCTGCATTAGACTCAATCTTCAGGCATAGTGATTGTGTTGAGGAAAAGAGTCTACTTCTTTACACCATTTCAGCTCAAGATAATGGTCTTACCTGCAACTTATAACACCCAGAAGGTAGTCAGTAGGAAGAGTGGCAAAATGCCATTCTTTACTTTACCTAGTTGGGGAGGTTGACAGAATGCTAAACCCACATCAAGTTTATTATTATTTTTATGTGATAAATCATTGCTGACTAGGAACGCCTTAAGAGAAATGATAGTGTTTTCCCAGTTGACAACACTTTTTGAGTTACTATTTTAGCATCTAACTAAGTGTCATTTACAACTTTCCAGTGTGGTCTGGTAACAAGCATTACTGCAATGCACATTAACATGTGTTACTTGTGTTAGTGCATTGAAATGGCATTTATTTTGAAGGGTACCCCAATGCACTAAGGCAATGCAGCTCTGCTGCACATACGTTGCATAACACCACAATGCATGGTAATACACTACCGTGCATTGTGGTGTGCCGTTTTGCCAAGAATAATGCGTGTCCATTTTTTGGATGATTTGGTGCATTGCTGGCCCCTTAATTTTAATGGGTTGCCTTAACACAATGCAAAGAAAGAGGTAATCCCTAATACTGCACATCCGTGTAGTCCTATGATGGTGATGAGATTGACACCCTCAACCTGGACTTCAACCAGGCCACGCCCGCAACACATTTCCCCGGTGGAGATGGGGGTGCACATGGAAAAAATGTTAAATCACATACATTAATACAACACACCAGGTTGCCAAGGTCCAAATGGGCCCTAAAAGCAAGTGATTAAAATGTTTAGGTTGGAAGCGATTAAATTTGTACATGCTTCTATTCCATATTTGATTAATATATTTTATACGCAGATCTGTAGATTCCTTTACTAGGGTCTGTCTTTTTATAAGGGAATCAGATTGATGCCCCTCCCTTTTGAAAACGAATAGTGACCATACAGAATCCATTCTTAATATGGTGAACAGAATAATAGAATAGTGAGAGAAATAGTGAAACACAGGGGTTGATTTACTAAAACTGGAAAGTGTAAAATCTGGTGCCGCTCTGCATTAGAGTTGGGCGAACAGTTTGAGCCGAGCAAAAGTTTGGGCAGAACATCGCCTGTTCGCAGGTTCGGAGAACACCTGAAATTTGTGGGGCGCTCACAGAATGTTCACCCACCGAGCGCCCCACAATGCACTGTGTGCTTTACAGTGCATTCTAGGGCCCTAACTGGATGAAGTAATGCATCTGACTGCTTGTCAGGTGCAAGGCTTTGCCAGTTAGGGCACAGAGCACTGTCGGAGCCCTAGGTAGACAACGTAATGATGACTGTGTCCAATCATGGCTCAGTGCTCATAGTCCCACCCCACACTATAAAAGATTTCTTCCCACATGAAGCATTTGCAATGTATTGTTGGAGTGGAGACAGATAGAGCAGGGCTCAGTTTGCTACCAGCGAGTTAGTGTGTTCACTTATTGGGACTCTGATTGTAGAGTGTTAGTGTTGTGTTGGTGTAGTGTGAGTATAGTGTGAGTATAGTGTGTCAGTATAGTGTGAGTATAGTGCAGTGTGTCAGTATAGTGTGTCAGACTAGTGTGACTATAGTGTAGTGTGCGAACATGCAAACACCGTTAAAGTCTATGGGACACGAACGTGAAAAATCAAAAGTGTTAATTTTAAAGGCTTAAATTCAAGTTAATGCCATAAAAAGTGTTTGGGGACCCGGGTACTGCCCCAGGAGACATGTATCAATGCAAAATGTTTTTTTTTAAACTAAAGTTTTTTCAGGAGCAGTGATTTTAATGATGCTTAAAGTGAAGCAATAAAAACAAAATATTCCTTTAAATATTGTGCCTGGAGGGTCTCCTTAGTCTGCCTGTAAAGTAGCAATCTTTCCCATGTTTATAACAGTACCGCAGCAAAATGAAATTTATAAAGGAAAAAATGTAATCCAAAATTGCTCATGGCTGTAATGTATTATCAGATCCCGGCAATATACTAAAAAATAATTGAAAAAAACGGAGTGGGTACCCCCCCAGTCCATTACCAGGCCCTTCAGGTCTGGTATGGATATTAAGGGGAACTCCATGCCAAAATTGAAAAAAAATGGTGTGGGGGTCCCTCCAAAATCCATACCAGGTCCTTCAGGTCTGGTATGGATTTTAATGGGAACCCTGTGCTAATATAAAAAAACAAATTGGCGTGGTGTTCCCCCCACCCTTATTTGAGCATGCAACCTCACAGGCTGCAGCAAAAGGGGGAGCGAGAGAGCGCTGTACCAGGCCACCATACCAGGCCACATGCCCTCAACATGGGGAGGGTGCTTTGTGGTCCCCCCAAGGGTGTCATCCCCACAACCCAGTTCCCAGCCTCCCCTATGTGAATAGGTAGGGGTACATTGTACCCCTACCCATTCACCAAAAAAGTGTCAAAAAAGTAAAAACGACAGCAGACAGTTTTTGACAATTCCGTTATAAATTTAAATCCATCATCAATCATGGCGCAGACGGTAAGAAAAAAAAGAAAAGCTCCGCCTCCATTGGAGGCGTCCCACCAACTGTCGTCTTTTTGCTTTGACAGCTGTTATATAGCCAAGGGCGGGGCCACCCGGTGATGTAAAGGGGTGACCCCGCCCCCTTCTGAAATCATATGATGTCAGAAGGGGCTAGGTCACCCGATTACATCACTGAGTGGCCCTTCTCCTGGCTATATAACAACTGTCACCATGAAAAGGTGACAGCTGTTATGAAAATTGGTGCCGTGATTGATGATGGATTTACATCGCAGGACACTTTTTTTTATTAAAAGAATTGTCAAAAACTGTCTGCTGTGGTTTTTACTTTTTGACACTTTTTTGGTGAATAATGTACCCCATACCCATTCACATAGGGGGGTTGGATCTGGAGGCCCCCTTGTTAAAGGGGCTTCCAGATTCCGATAAGCCCCCACCCGCAGACCCCAAACAACCACCGGGCAAGGGTTGTGGGGGCCCCAAAGCACCCTCCTCATGTTGAGGGCATGTGGCCTAGTACGGTTCAGGAAGGGGGGCGCTCTCTCGTCCCCCCTTTTCCTGCAGCCTGCGAGGTTGCATGCTCAGATAAGGGTCTGGTATGGATTTTGGAGGGGACCCCCATGCACTTTTGTTATTACATTTTGCACATGGTTCCCCTTAAAATCAATACCAGACCTGAAGGACCTGGTATGAATTTTGGGAGGGAGGGACCCCCACGCCATTTTTTTTCAATTTTGGCACAGAGTTCCCCTTAACCACTTCAATACATTGTGTTATATAAACACTGCCTGCATTGACTGAATATAGCATCTACACTGAATATATAGGCTACACTGAATGCAGAGTATATATATATCAAGTACATTACACTGCCTGCACTGACTTGAATATAGAGTCTACACTGAATATCTAGTCTATGCTAAATGCAGAGTATATATATGTACAGTTAGGTCCATAAATATTGGGACATCGACACAATTCGAATCTTTTTGGCTCTATACACCACCACAATGGATTTGAAATGAAACAATCAAGATCTGCTTTAACTGCAGACTTTCAGCTTTAATTTGAGGGTATTTACATCCAAATCAGGTGAACGGTGTAGGAATTACAACAGTTTGTATATGTGCCTCCCACTTTTTAAGGGACCAAAAGTAATAGGACAATTGGCTGTTCAGCTGTTCCATGGCCAGGTGTGTGTTATTCCCTCACTATCCCATTTACAAGGAGCAGATAAAAGGTCATTTCAGAGTTCATTTCAAGTGTGCTATTTGCATTTGGAATCTGTTGCTGTCAACTCTCAATATGAGATCCAAAGAGCTGTCACTATCATGAAGCAAGCCATCATTAGGCAAAAAAACAAAACAAACCCATCAGAGAAATAGGAAAAACATTAAGTGTGGCCAAATCAACTGTTTGGAACAACCTTAAAAAGAAAGAACGCACCGGTGAGCTCAGCAACACCAAAAGACACAGAAGACCACGGAAAACAACTGTGGTGGATGACCCAAAGAATTCTTTCCCTGGTGAAGAAAACACCCTTCACAACTGTTGGCCAGATCAAGAACACTCTCCAAGAGGTAGGTGTATGTGTGTAAAAGTCAACAATCAAGAGAAGACTTTACCAGAGTGAATACAGAGGGTTCACCACATGTAAACCATTGGTGAGCCTCAAAAACAGGAAGGCAAGATTAGAGTTTGCCAAGCAACATCTAAAAAAGCCTTCACAGTTTTGGAACAACATCCTATAGACAGATGAGACAAGATCAACTTGTACCAGTGTGATGGGAAGAGAAGATTATGGAGAAGGAAAGGAACTGCTCATGATCCAAAGCATACCACCTCATCAGTAAAGCATGGTGGTGGTAGTGTCATGGCGTGGGCATGTATGGCTGCCAATGAAACTGGTTCTCTTGTATTTATTGATGATGTGACTGCTGACAAAAGCAGCAGGATGAATTCTGAAGTGTTTCGGGCAATATTATCTGCTCATATTCAGCAAAATGCTTCAGAACTCATTGGACGGCGCTTCACAGTGCAGATGGACAATGACCCGAAGCATACTGCGAAAGCAACCAAAGAGTTTTTTAAGGGAAAGAAGTGGAATGTTATGCCAAGTCAATCACCTGACCTGAATCCGATTGAGCATGCATTTCACTTGCTGAAGACAAAACTGAAGGGAAAATGCCCCAAGAACAAGCAGGAACTGAAGACAGTTGCAGTAGAGGCCTGGCAGAGCATCACCAGGGATGAAACCCAGTGTTTGGTGATGTCTATGCGTTCCAGACTTCAGGCTGTAATTGACTGCAAAGGATTTGCAACCAAGTATTAAAAAGTAAAAGTTTGATGGATGAGTGTTAATCTGTCCCATTACTTTTGGTCCTTTAAAAAGTGTGAGGCACATATACAAACTGTTGTAATTCCTACACCGTTCACCTGATTTGGATGTAAATACCCCTAAATTAAAGCTGAAAGTCTGCAGTTAAAGCACATCTTGTTTGTTTCATTTAAAATCCATTGTGGTGGTGTATAGAGCCAAAAAGATTAGAATTGTGTTGATGTCCTAATATTTATAAATACACTGCCACTAACTAATCTGCCTGCCTAATCTAGCTTAACCACTTCCGGACCGCCGCACACCGATATGTGTCCTATCTTTTAAGAGGGATATCTTTGTTATGGCAGCAGCTAGCTACCATAACCCTGGTATCCCCTTCTTCAGCGGCCGGTCCAGTTTCCGACAATAGTGGTCTCTGTGGCGGATTCACCATGAGATCACTTTTATCAGTGGCGGAAGAGGGGCCCCCCTCCCGCCGCTTACCGGAGCCGTCGGTAGCGCCGGAGGCGATCGGATGCTTCTCCTTCCTGGGTATGGAGACGAGTGAGGGGAAGATGGCCCCCACCCATCTTCATACCAATGCAGGGAGGTAGCTCTTAAAGGTCCATTTATTTTCAAATGACAAATTATGGCGGCGTAACATTATCTTTCACAACATAAAAAAAAAAATTGGGCTAACTTTAGTGTTGTCTTATTTTTTAATTCAAAAAAGTGTATTTTTTCCAAAAAAAGTGCGCTTGTAAGACCGCTGCACAACTACGGTGTGACAGAAAGTATTGCAACGGACCGCCATTTTATTCTCTAGGGTGTTAGAAAAAAATGTATAATGTTTGGGGTTTTCTAAATAATTTTCTAGCAAAAAAACTTTAACTTGTAAACAACAAATCTCAGAAAGAGGCTCAGTCCTTAAGTGGTTGAACTATCTCCATCCACACATTATACACGGTGTTGTAATATGTTGGCTGATTTATGTAGGATATGATATTATTATATATATGTGCACATACAGTACAATATTAACCAGGCCAGAATTCAGTTGATAATTGTTGAGTTGTCCAAGCCAACTTAATTTTTACATATCAAAGGGACAGCTGATGGCCCTTTGATGTGTTAATCCTATGCAAGTCTACCTAGGTATGTGAGGAATGGCCTGTTAATCAAAGGGTACATGTTTTCATACTTAAGGATGATAAAGGACCATAGAATAAGTATTTATTGATGGTAATTATACTTGAGGGGGTAACAATAAGATCAAAAACTATTTTGGGCTGATATAGCAGAACCCCCCCCCAGGGTCAGACGAGTATTTCAGGGGGACGATTCAAGCTGGCAGTCAGTCTTTTCATTCTCAATGAAGATGAGGGCCACAGGTCTAGATATAGTCTAGGACAAATGAGACTCTGAAGGCTACTGTTCGTTGTCATATTTACTCTGTTGGATTTTGTCATCTGTTGCAAGTATCTTATGGACTTTGTTCTGTCGGAAGTTTCAATAAATGCATTGTCATGATCCTTAGAATACTCAAGTATTTCTCCTTGATTCTATTACACAGTGGTGGGTCCTCCGCTCTGTCTTAAAGTTAACCCCCTCCAGGCGGCTCCATGGTCTGGAAGGAAGGCATTGTTTTGTGTTTGACCGTTTGCTTGTTTATGTACTTTAACGGCTTCAGTTCATGAAGATTTTAGCCCCTTCCTGACCAGAGCACTTTTTGCGATTCGGCACTGCTCTAACTGACAATTGCACGGTCGTGCGATGTTGCACCCAAACAAAATTGACGTCCTTTTTTCCCACAAATAGAGCTTTCTTTTGGTGGTATTTGATCACCCCTGCAATTTTTATTTTTTGTGCTATAAACAAAAAAAGAGCGACACTTTTTGCTATAATAAATATCATCCAAAAATTAGTTAAAAAAAATTTTTTTCCTCAGTTTAGGCTGATATGTATTCGTCTACATATTTTTGGGAAAAAAATCGCAATAAGCATATATTGATTGGTTTGCACAAAAGTTATAGCATCTACAAAATAGGGGATAGTTTTATGGCATTTTTATTATTGATTTTTTATAACTAGTAATGGCGGCAATCTGCGATTTATATTGTGACTGCGACATTATGGCAGACACATCGGACACTTTTGACACTATTTTGGGACCATTGTCATTTATACAGCGATCAGTGCTATAAAAATGCACTGATTACTGTGTAAATGACACTGGCAGGGAAGGGGTTAACCACTAGGGGGCGATCAAGGGATTAAGTGTGTCCTAGGGAGTGATTCTAACTGTGGGGGGGGTTGCTTCAACTCACATGACAGCGATCACTGCTCCCAATGACAGAGAGCAGTGATCTCCTACATGTCACAAGGCAGAACGGGAAATGCCTTGTTTACATAGGCACTTCCCCATTCTGCGGCTCCCTGACATGATCTCTGGGAGACCGGCGGACATCGAGTCCGCCGGTCCTGAGGGCATGGTCAGCCTGTACACGGCGCACGTGCTAGTCCCGCCAATTAAAGGGGACGTATGCCCATTTGCCCACCGCTGCCATTGTGCCGTATATCGGCGTGCGGCGGTCGGCAAGTGATTAATTATCTCCTGGGACTTTGTATCATTACACCTGTGTCATTACACCTAATACAGCCCACTTCCTGTTTCTTGTCTGGTAAGGCTTATGAGATCATGCCAAGCTCTCACTTTTGGCACTCTGCCTTTGGCCAATTATGGCTCTCTCAGCAGAGCGTGCTCTGATTGGTGAAAGCATGCAGGTCTGGTGCATGCTTTGGCCAATCATCATACAGCAATGGACTGCAATCTCGCAGTGCATTATGGGGCGTTCCACGGTGCTCGAATTTCCTGCGAACATCCCATAATATTCGCTGTTAGGCGAACAGGCGAACACCCGACGTTCGAGTCAAACTTATGTTTAATTCAAACATGGAGCTCATCCCTATTGCAGTGTGTCAGTATATTGTATTTATAGTGTGTCAGTATAGTGTGAGTATAGTGTGAGTATAGTATAGTGTGAGTATAGTTTGAGTATAGAGTAGTGTCAGTGTAGTGTGTTAGTGTAGTGCATTTCATAACATTTAGTGCTGTAATACAGTGCCGTATATCCTTTTTATGGTTGCTGCATGTTTTTTGGGGGGTTGTCTTTTTTTTGTTCCCTACCTGCCCCCTTTTTTTAATTGTCAGCTGCAATTTTTCTGACTGCAATGCTGATGTTCCCCCCTTTTAATTTTTTTTTTCATAGATTTTACATTTCTGTCAGCGTCAGTCCTCAGTATAAAGTGCATCAAACACTACTTTTCATTTAATATAGTGCATCCAATCACACATTTCCCAGTTTCCATTAAATTTGGGTAATAAGCCCCCCATCATGTCTGGGAGGCCAACAGGGAGAGGCCGACTGTCCCATGCCACTATGAGGGGCCAGCAGCGTCTGTGTCCACAGGCAAAGGTGAATGTGGTCCATCATCGGGCAGGGCAAGTTTGTCTCTGTTTAGTGATATTTCCCCATGTCATCCAGCCATTCAGAGTAGGTGGTGGACTGACTTACTAAACCATCTTCTATGACCCAAGCCGACACTAGTGTGCGGTCCACCGCAGCTGCCACAGTGGCTTATTTTGCCTCTTTGTTCACAGCTTCTCCTGCCATAGCCCCAGCATCATGCATGGAGGAGTCAGCTGAATTATTTGAACACAGCATCAGCCACTTGCTTCTTAAGGATGCACAGACATTATTTGATTCTGATGTTGGTTCTGGGTAGAAGAAGGGAGTAACATGAGCCTACAGAGAGGGGAGAACACCGATAAACAACAAATAGGCAGTCATGTTCGCCCAGCCGCAGTGTAATGCCAAGTTGGCTCCAGTGATGATGAGGATGGAGGGGATGATGGAGATGAAGTTACTGACATGACTTGGGAGCTGGATAGAGCAGAGGAGGAAAGTAAGGGGGAGAAACAACCCCAACGAGGCAGGATGTCCTCCAGAGGCAAGTATCATGGAAGAGTGGAGAGCAGCCACCCAATTCCATCAGATTGTGGAGCTGTTAACCCACTTTCCACAGCTCAGCTGTTTGGGCCTTTTTTAGCGCATGTGCAGCCGATCGCACTGTTGCAATTTGCAATCTCTGCCACAAGCAGATCAAGCGTGGCAAAAACACCAGCCATTTGATAAAGGATGTACTGACACCATTTGAGGAGGTGACAGACTCCGTTGACTGGCTGACATTTTTCTAAATTAATCATAAATCATGAATGGTCCTGGATTAGCAACACCTATCAAGCCTCTGATGCCAAAGTCGCTGATTTAGTGTTATTGGGATTTCAAATCTCTGCAAGACTGTCTAGGCTGCCTAGCTTTGTGGGTATTGATTTTATCTTGAAGTCTTTAGTATAAGTTTCATGGGCACAATTAAAGCCCAGGGACCAATTTTTCCACACATGTTTTACAGATGCATTGAATTCATTTTTTGAACACCCAAAGTCAAATTTTTATACACCTGTTACTACTATCCAAAGTCTGCAAAAGAGACACCAGACTGTATTTTTTAAAAAGTTTAATCTTGGCATGAGTTTACTATAATTTGGCTTCTTCACATAAGACTTGCTCACTGTGGTGCAAAACTTTGTTATTTCCATCCAAAGTCTGCCAAAGAGTCACAAGAATGTATCCAAAAAATCTGTAATCTTGCTCCGAGTGTAAATTGTGGCCTCATCATACAGACTGGCTCCCCAAGCCGTTGTTTACAAAATAAAGAAAGCTCGCAGGGAGAATCAAGTTAAATGTCATTTTTTTCTTTACAAATGTCACTTTGCTGCAGAAGGTTCTATACATGGTACAGATGCGCCACTTTACTCGCAGAATAAGACCACCCCAGGCACTATATTTAGAGGATTTTTACATTTTTATTGTTTCACTTTAAGTATCATTAAATTCACTGCTCCTTTAAAAAAAAAAAAAAAAAGGAAAATTTATTATCAAATACTTACCGTAATTTTCCTTTCCTGATGGACTCCATGGCAGCCTACGTGTGGGTTAACCCCGCCTCCTCTCCAATGCTATAGGACCCCCTACCCTATAAGAATGAGCTCACCTGTACAGACTGTGTTCCGTAACTAGCCTACTCATTGACCGATGGGTGGGAACTCCGTCTGCCATGGAGTCCATCAGGAAAGGAAAATTACGGTAAGTATTTGATAATAAATTTTCCTTTTTCCTGACAGACTCCATGGCAGCCTACGTGTGGGAAATAACTAGCCATTCCACACGGGTGGGTATGCTGAACAGCAATAATATAATTTGACCCGTCAACCGACAGGATTTATAAACCAAAGCTCACAGAAGAAAGCGAAGCAGGCTCAGTAAAGTAATCTGACATTAAGGTTTTAATAGGGGCCCTTGAGGCCGCTTGCAGATAATGCCTGAACACACGTACCGGGCTGCTGCCCATGAAGCCGCTATACCCTTGGTGGAACGTGCCGTCACCGCCTCCGGAGGAGTCAGGATCCTATCTCTATAAGGCTGATGAACAAACTGTACAGTTCTGGACGAGGCTTGATTCAGTTTGTTACTGCCGAAATGCAGGATGGACAGGTAGACAGAATGTCCAAAAGGAAGGAAGTAGCTTGCAGGTATACCTTCAGAATTTCGTCTATGACCAGAGGATAGGACGATTTCCTGGATCCTATGGAACCTTGAGGTAATTCTTGGATTTGAGCTGAGCATGGGAAAAAGGACCATCTGGTCCGGGAAGAAGGACAGAAAAAAGGTTCTTCATAACCTAGGGACGTGACCTCCGAGACCCTCTAGCCAAGGTAATGGCTACTATGACATTGATTTTAGTTAAAAAGGCCTCCAATAGAAAGCGGGGAGGACCCCGTATTACTGAGTTCAGACAGTGAGCCAATGACAAGGGGAAGGTCTCAATTGGGAAATTTTGGTCTCCTTTTTGAGGGCTAAGCTTTAGCTGCCCATGGGATGATTGGTGGACTAAAGGGTAAACAGCCCATGAAGTTCTGGAGAAGGCCAACAAGGCTGAGACTTGGACCCTAAGAGAGCTGATGGATAGAGATAAATCTAGGCTGAAAAAGCTGAAGATATTCTGAGCTTTTGGATTTCTACATGACCTGCTCAGAGAATGAGAACTCAACCGACTTGTTCTGAATTCTCCTGTCGACCTAATTCATGCTCGTCCCAGTAGAGTTCATGAGAGTGGCAATCACCCTTGAAGCGCATCCGAGCCGGACAAGGGTGCAGAACTGTCCCTTGAGAAAGAAGGACCAGCCTGAGAGGGAGAGATACCGGATCCCGGAAGCTGAGCTGGCTCAGGAGGGGGAGTCAAGGGCGATTGGCCAGTAAGGGGCTACTGCCACCACTTTGACTGCTTCCTCATGAGATCTTCGTAAGAACCTGAGAATTATTGGGATTGATAGAAAAGGCGTATGCCCTCTTGAAGCTAAAAACGATCTGTCAGGGCATCCACTCCAGAGGCCTAGCTGTAATGACCCCGGGTTGTAACACCTCACCAGTTTGAGGTTGCCTGTGAAGAAAAAGAAAAAGATCCACTTCGAGATTGACTCCTAGGAACAGAATCCGCTTGAATGTCTGCACATGAGAAGACCATTCTTTAGTGTTTGCGCATAGAAATACGATCAGACGATCTAGATTCGAGGAATATAGGCCATTGAAATGCCGGTCAGGCTCTACTGGGCCCAAGATATGATGGGCTCGATCTTCCGGCATAGTGTGGAGCTTCGAGTGCCCCTATGACTCTTCACATAGAAGATCGCCATTGTGTCATTCATTTTTTATAATACTGACTCTCCCTTCCGGAGATGGGAGAGGAACTGAAGGGCACACTAGGCTGTCCGAAGATCCAGGACATTCTAGCCCGGGTTGAGAAGACGCGTACCCAACTTGCCTTAAGCCAGATCCTAACTGCAGAGGGCTCCCCAACCGGAACCGCTGGCATCAGTCGTGACCTTGACCATGAGATGGGGCAATGAAGTGGCAATTGAGCAGATTTTGCGATGAAGACACCAGAAGAGGCTGCTCCACGTCGTTGATATGTAAATAGGTTGACTGTTGCCCCTTGATCTCCCTCGCTGCAGAAAACCTGACTGGAGCGGGTATAACCTCTGCAGAGACCACTTGACCATAGGGGTCGTGAAGACCGTCGAGGCGGTAGTTCTTTTTTTTTTTTTTTTCTTTTCTTTTTAGGAGCCACCTGAAGCTGGTCAGGGTGGAGATAACCAGTTCCCTGAGAACCAGCAACTGGTCTTTGTGTTAGGATAGCAAGGCGAGGTCACCGAAATAGTGATAAAGACGTACCCCTCTCGTTTAAATGAGGGCCACTATGGCCGGAGAAATTTTTTTTTTTTTTTTTAAGAAGACACGTGTGAGGTCATCAGCCCGATAAGGAAGAAGAAGAACTGTAGATGGTCTCGCCCAATTTGGAACTAGAGGTAAACATCTTTTAAGTCAATTGGGATTAGCCAATGTCCTGGCCGTATAGAAGGTCGACAGAGCCTTCCAACGTATCTACAAATTTTATATACTTGTATAGGTAAGATAGATCTAATACTAGACACCAAAACTGTTACTTTTGTGTTGAGAAGAGGGGAGAGTATACCCCTGGAATTCTACGTCCCTCGGGGCGTGTACAGTAACACCTGCTCCTGCTCTTCCAACTGAGTTAGCAGAGTGGAATAAATCTGGGGAAATGGGTATTAGTGAAGGACCATGTGTGGCTCGATAAAACCATCTTGACAGTCCAGTAACCAGTGATGGAGGCCACCCAGACGTGCCGGAAGAGGAGCAGACGGGCCTCCCCGCCCAGGCACCCGTGGGCGGGTGTAACCCAAAAGTTTCGGCTGGTTCCCGACCATCAGACGCCCTACTCTTAGCGGGTTTTATGCAAGGATGCTTGCACTCTGCTCCAGTTCTTTATGAAGACCCAGCCAGGACTTAAAACACAAGCTTCTCACGAGCGTTCAACACCTCCCGTACTGGGGACTCTTCCAACCGAGCAGACGCTTAATCTGGGGAAGGCGTAACTATAAGGCCCGTTGAACCATGACCGAGGATCATTTAGTCCAGGCCAACAGGTGAAGCAGATTGACGCCGGCTTCAGCTCCTTTACTGCTAAACTTCTGGAGAACTCTTCCGAAGCTCCCCTGAGTACGAAGACTGCAATCTCTGTCCAGGCTTCCATAACCTTTGGACATACCTCACCAGTTTGAGGTTGCCTGTGAAGAAAAAGAAAAAGATCCACTTCGAGATTGACTCCTAGGAACAGAATCCGCTTGAATGTCTGCACATGAGAAGACCATTCTTTAGTGTTTGCGCATAGAAATACGATCAGACGATCTAGATTCGAGGAATATAGGCCATTGAAATGCCGGTCAGGCTCTACTGGGCCCAAGATATGATGGGCTCGATCTTCCGGCATAGTGTGGAGCTTCGAGTGCCCCTATGACTCTTCACATAGAAGATCGCCATTGTGTCATTCATTTTTTATAATACTGACTCTCCCTTCCGGAGATGGGAGAGGAACTGAAGGGCACACTAGGCTGTCCGAAGATCCAGGACATTCTAGCCCGGGTTGAGAAGACGCGTACCCAACTTGCCTTAAGCCAGATCCTAACTGCAGAGGGCTCCCCAACCGGAACCGCTGGCATCAGTCGTGACCTTGACCATGAGATGGGGCAATGAAGTGGCAATTGAGCAGATTTTGCGATGAAGACACCAGAAGAGGCTGCTCCACGTCGTTGATATGTAAATAGGTTGACTGTTGCCCCTTGATCTCCCTCGCTGCAGAAAACCTGACTGGAGCGGGTATAACCTCTGCAGAGACCACTTGACCATAGGGGTCGTGAAGACCGTCGAGGCGGTAGTTCTTTTTTTTTTTTTTTTCTTTTCTTTTTAGGAGCCACCTGAAGCTGGTCAGGGTGGAGATAACCAGTTCCCTGAGAACCAGCAACTGGTCTTTGTGTTAGGATAGCAAGGCGAGGTCACCGAAATAGTGATAAAGACGTACCCCTCTCGTTTAAATGAGGGCCACTATGGCCGGAGAAATTTTTTTTTTTTTTTTTAAGAAGACACGTGTGAGGTCATCAGCCCGATAAGGAAGAAGAAGAACTGTAGATGGTCTCGCCCAATTTGGAACTAGAGGTAAACATCTTTTAAGTCAATTGGGATTAGCCAATGTCCTGGCCGTATAGAAGGTCGACAGAGCCTTCCAACGTATCTACAAATTTTATATACTTGTATAGGTAAGATAGATCTAATACTAGACACCAAAACTGTTACTTTTGTGTTGAGAAGAGGGGAGAGTATACCCCTGGAATTCTACGTCCCTCGGGGCGTGTACAGTAACACCTGCTCCTGCTCTTCCAACTGAGTTAGCAGAGTGGAATAAATCTGGGGAAATGGGTATTAGTGAAGGACCATGTGTGGCTCGATAAAACCATCTTGACAGTCCAGTAACCAGTGATGGAGGCCACCCAGACGTGCCGGAAGAGGAGCAGACGGGCCTCCCCGCCCAGGCACCCGTGGGCGGGTGTAACCCAAAAGTTTCGGCTGGTTCCCGACCATCAGACGCCCTACTCTTAGCGGGTTTTATGCAAGGATGCTTGCACTCTGCTCCAGTTCTTTATGAAGACCCAGCCAGGACTTAAAACACAAGCTTCTCACGAGCGTTCAACACCTCCCGTACTGGGGACTCTTCCAACCGAGCAGACGCTTAATCTGGGGAAGGCGTAACTATAAGGCCCGTTGAACCATGACCGAGGATCATTTAGTCCAGGCCAACAGGTGAAGCAGATTGACGCCGGCTTCAGCTCCTTTACTGCTAAACTTCTGGAGAACTCTTCCGAAGCTCCCCTGAGTACGAAGACTGCAATCTCTGTCCAGGCTTCCATAACCTTTGGACATAGCTGCTAGGGCAGGGTTACAAGCCATACTGGCAAACCTGTAAGCTTCCTTGAGATCTTGATCTGACTTCTCTCGAGCCTGTCCTGCAGGACACGGCATCTTCTAAGGTAGAGCAACCTGTAATGTCAGACGCAACAACGCTGCATTTATAAGGGGAGTGTTTCCCCGACACTCCACTTCTTCTGTCTTGAAGGGATACACTCTGGAGGTATAGTTTGATGTGGAAGTTTTCTCGTCCACTTAGTTGCACTCCTCATCCTTTCATCCGTGTGGAGCAGAAAGAGAGAGAGAGAGAGCGCCCTTCCCCCAGGTGCTTAAAGAACTAATATGCTTAGGGGGGGAGGAAGGGTCTACTCACTTAAGGGCTTCCTTAATCGCTTTGACTCGTGAAGGAATCAGAGAGACATCAGAGCTTCCAACACATTCATCCCCTTCCAACTTGATGTCAGAAGAATCCGGAGAAGCAGCATAGGGCTGGGAAGGACCCGAAACCCTTGGGCTATACCAGCCAAGGAGCCGGGTGGGATGGACAACTGGCTCCATGTGAGGGATGTCTCCCATCTCCTAGGGATTGCTTCCTCACCTCTTTCACAAGAGACTCCATAATCTTGTTTTCTGTTTCTTATCCCCAACTGCCCAGGCACAACAGTGGACACATACAGACTTGCCTTCCGAGACTCGTGTCCCACATCTCCAGCAGGCTCTGCCATCCGAGCGGCTGATAGGGCGGTGGGTACGGTGACTGGAGGAGTAATGGCACCATCTCCTCTAGATGGAGGAGGAATGGCACCATCTCCTCTAGATGGAGGAGGAATGGCAACATCCCCTCTAGATGGAGGAGGAATGGCAACATCTCCTCTGGATGGAGGAGGAATGGCAACATCTCCTCTGGATGGAGGAGGAATGGCAACATCTCCTCTGGATGGAGGAGGAATGGCAACATCTCCTCTGGATGGAGGAGGAATGGCAACATCTCCTCTGGATGGAGGAGGAATGGCAACATCTCCTCTGGATGGAGGAGGAATGGCAACATCTCCTCTGGATGGAGGAGGAATGGCAACATCTCCTCTGGATGGAGGAGGAATGGCAACATCTCCTCTGAATGGAGGAGGAATGGCAACGTCTCCTCTAGATGGAGGAGGAATGGCAACGTCTCCTCTAGTTGTAGGAGGAATGGCAATATCTCCTCTAGTTGGAGGAGGAATGGTGACATCTCCTCTTGTAAATGTTGTGGCCTGGCAAGGTCTCTGTCATCTGATCTCAAAAAGCGCTGAAAAAAGAATGGGGGGGGGACAAAACGCAATCTCAATCCCTTGAGACTTCAACCTCGCCCCCCCCCCCCCCTCGCCTGCACGTACCTTGTGCATGAGGGCTGGCTGTATGAAGGCAGTGACCTATCCATAACCGCTGGACAGAACGTCACCATGACACTGATGGTCTACAGATGACCCGGAAATGCTACACAAACCGAGCCAACCGGAAATATTATATAAGATATATATATATTTACATATATATTTTATTTATGATTATTATTATATATATATATATATTTTTTTTTTTTTACTCACAATCCAAACAGGAGTGTAGATACATGCTGTATAAAGTAAGAACGAGTATATAGAAGTATAAAGTCCTCTTTTATTTCTTTATTTATTTTCTTCAATATATGCATATATGTTTATAAATTTTTATTTATTTTATCTTCAATTTTCCCCTTTAAGGGGAGAAAACTCAGTTAGACCAACACTGACCAGGCTGGGGGAAGTTGCCGCTCACTGTCTGCGGGAAATCCCGTCCTTGACAGGCGATGACAGACAATCAAGTTCCCCGCCTGAGTGACGTCACCGCTCCTCCACCACGCGCCTGCACCGTGGGAGACAGCCATACGGCGCCTGTGCGGCCACCGGAAGATTCGCCACTCCGCGCATGCGCGAGCCAAGCCTCGTTTTCACGAAGGCCCCGCGCATGCGTAGAACGACTGCGGCGGCCGCTACCCGAAAGCCCGCAGCGGCCTGGAACGCAGAAGCGTTCTGAATGCCATGAGGGGACACAGAGGTACCGGGGAGTACCGCGGAGAACCGGGAGACAAACAACATAATAGTATATACAAAGAAACGACTGCCATGGAAGAAGTAAAAAATTTGCAGACCTTGCCAGCCGATGATGCGTCCACCTTCAAGCATAATGAGGCATCCACCCTCCACGAGTGGGGTATTTTAGTGCCATGAAAGCTACTCGCCCGCTCATAGCTGGGCCCTGAGCCACACCGCACCATGGTATGCTAGATTCTGGAACAATCCGACCCGACGCCAACAGGAACAATCGTGATGTAGGTCCATGGAGGAGGACAAAAAAGAACACAGTCTGTACAGGTGAGCTCATTCTTATAGGGTAGGGGGTCCTATAGCATTGGAGAGGAGGCGGGGTTAACCCACACGTAGGCTGCCATGGAGTCTGTCAGGAAAGATCTTTTTTAAAAGTCCCCCCAGGGCAGTCCCTGTGCCCCCATACCCTTTTTCGGCCAATAACTTGTATACAAGCCTTCAAAATGGGGACTTTTGATTTTTCAAATTCGGATTCCATAGATTTCAAAGGGGTTTGCAGTTTGGATCTGAACATTTGCAATGTTCAAGAGTTCTGGTGCAAATCGAACCAGGGGGTGTTTGGTCCATCTCTACTCTGCATACAAAGCAATCAGCTTCCAGGTATTTTTTATTGTGAAAGTTTAATTGAACAAGGTCAAGTTAGAAGCTGATTGGCTATCATGCACAACTGAACCAGATGTTGCACTGTCTGTTTTAGTAAATCAACCCGATAGTTACAGGTAGCAGTACTAAGGAGGAAGCAAAAGCTTTATATGTAAATAGGTATACAGTATACTAGTATGATTATTTGCATAGAGATGATCAGACTATATGCACATCTAAATAAAAATACATAAAAATACTATATTTCCTATTAAACCCATGTGAAAGTTGAAGGTTCGCTTTGAGAATTAAAAGTAGAATGAAGTAGTAGCGTGCTAATATGCAAAATAATTGGATGATAAAATAAATAATACAAAACCTAAAATTGCTGCAGCTGTCACTAATGTGCTCCCACAAATAACAGTATAAAAAATGAAAAGTGTGGTAGCACTGCAATATTACAATCTATTAAAAAAACAAGACCACAACTGACTGTGCAATATATGATTACATAAAATTAAAAAGTCCAAACAATAAAGCAGAAAAAATTCCCTCAACTGATGTAAAAAATGTATGTGATGTTTCTTCAGAAATCCTTCTTATCCACCACCACATGCAATGAATGCTCTCTCACCTCCTTTACATGACCCCAAGGGGTCAATTACACCTTGCACCTAGTGCCAATAATCCCTCCGCAGGATCCTCCATAATCTTTGCTCTGCTCAAGGAATAGGAAAAGTGGTCTTTGGCTAGCATGGATTCCATCCACTGTGCTGCTTCAAACCATAATTCACATTTATGACTGGTAGATGCAGAAATACATAGAAAAGACAAGAAAAGTGCCTCCTATAGTGCAGTATCCAAAGGATTAGAAATGAAACCTCTCCACTCCAGCTAGCAATTAACTCAAATTTATTAAAAAAATTAAAAGCATTGATAATAATCAGAACAGTCTCACTCAGTTGCGATAAGAGTCCACCGCCAGGTTCCACCTCACTTTGAGAATTGTTTGTGGGTGGGTGAATTTGCTAGGAACCTGGCTTGAGGTAACATAATAAAAAAGCAAATATTATCTTTTTACAGACTTAATAAAATGCAGCCAAAAAAGACAATTTTCCTCATTTCAGCTCTCTAAGAATGTGTGTTATCCTTTCTTGGCAGCAGCTCTGTCTGACATTTATACAAAGTAAAGTGGTTTACTATCACTGATTAAAAATTAAACCTTGAATAATCTATCAAATAATGCCCTAAAAACAAAATAGTATTTATTTTTAATCACAAAGCTAAAGTAATTCTGAGATAAAGGTGTGCATTTTGTGAGAAGTATTTTTATGAATTTTGTCTTTCAAATGTTAGGGGAACATAAGAATGATGCTACAAAAAACCTTAAAATAAGTTTTACAGTAAGACATGACCAAGGTAAAATCAAAGAGTGCTGGAAACAGTCTGTTGCTTATGAAGGTTACGAGCAGACTACATGAACAAGCAAAATAATGGGAAAGAGTAGGAGCCAAAAGACAGTCGATGTTCAGGGGTACATCAAAATAAATAATCTAAAGTAAAGCCAGGGGTCGCTGCCCTGTCCATATGAACCCAGTCTGGTTTAGCAAACTGGGAATAAACCACTGAAAGTTGTGTCAATTGTGCTGCCCAAAAGTACTGAGACAAAGCAGGCAGTCCCAGGCCCCCCTGGGTTTCAGAGTAAAACAAAATCTTTTTAGACAAAATGGTTTCCCCTGTCACCCCAGATACAGTATATCAGACCACTTTAGACTGTAACATTGCTAACGCTAAGCGCGGGACAGGAAGTCTACCTAACCAGGAAAGACCATGTAGGAATCAATGCTGCAGATCTGCGTTTTCTTAAAAAGCGGTGGATAATTACATTTATAAAGCAAATCCACAGTGGTAATAAGCTGTATCCCCTGGTATGTAATATGTTTGTTGCTCCACGAAAATGCAGAGTGATCTTGGAGACAGCCAACCAGCGCAGAGGGAACTGAGACATTCAGAGCTGAAGATTTATACATACAGTATTTACCTGCAGGCACGATATCCTCCCAAAGTCACTGAGCAATCTAAGAACTTTGGGTGTGGTAAGCAGTGGGAGGTCAAGAACAGATGGAGGTCATATGCAAACAGCACACACTTATGCTCCTGCTGTCTGCACCTCACTCCACAAATATTAGGGCCTGCCCAGATGTCAAATGCAAGGGTCTCAATTGCTATCACAAATATCAGGGGGATAATGGGCAGCCCTACCTTGTACCCCGAGCTATAGGTATGGGGCAGGAAAACTGACCCCACAGCCGCACCTGAGCCTGTGGGGTAGAATACAGAGCTTGCATCGTCTTCATGAAGAGAGGCCCAAAACCCCAAATGACCAGAACTTTAAATAAATAAGGCCAGGAGACAATGTTGAAAGCTTTCTAAAGATCTATTGATAATAAAAACCGCTCTTGGAATGGACCACCATCCCTGCCTGACTGAAGGAGTGACACTACATCAATAGCTCTGTGACTCTGGTCAGGACCTTGCCTCCTAGGAATAAAACCTACCTGATTCTTATAAACATATAAGCCAATGAATGAAGGCAAGTGGTTAGCTAACACTTTTGTCAGTAACTTCAGGTCTTTAATAATTAATGAAATGGGCCTATAATTACCTACTTCTCCCAGTGTCCTTGGACGGCATAGGGATCACTGTAATAAAAAACGGATTCAAAGCAGCATCCAAGGAACCTCCAGTCCGAAATGCATATATGGAACCAAGGTGGCCACATATTTTTTTATAATGGGGGCCAAAAAAACATCCAGTCCAGGGGCAGAGCCCTTCTTAGCCTGCTTGATCATCCTCAAAACCTCCTCCTCAGATATGGGAGCCTCTAAAAGATTCCAGTGCGTAAGAGTTTCAGCAGCGATAAATTATCCTGACTGGTAAAGCCGGGAGTAGAAAGGCAGACATTTATGGGCCTTACAGAGAGCTTGCAGTTCAGCATCCAACTGCTCCCAGTCTATCCCGGTGCTGCTGCTTGATCTGGGCAGAAATCTGGATGAGTAGTTCGCTTTATGGGCCACCCATAGTGTAGCGGGGGATGCATCTTCCATGTCATTTTGTGCAAAATATTCATATAAAGACTGTTCAATTTACGTACAGCAGACCAGGTCATTGTGGACCAATTTGTTAATCTTCCACTGAGGAGGACCCGAGGAGGACCCGAAGACCCCTGAGATTGGGAGAGCACAAGACAGACCATAGAGTAATCGGATCAAGCTGTCTCTCTGGTATGCGATTTAAGAACACGAAGCACACTGCCACTTGAAATAAATATATGGTCAATCCTAGCATAGGTGGTATGTGGGGCAGAATAGTGGATGTAGTCCCTACCTGTAGGGTGAGTTTCCCTCCAAACATTGAAACGGTCCCAAAGAATGAATCAGTTTAGTAATAGACAGGCTTGTTTTAGGTGGCCATTTCAACTGGGTTGCTTCTGCGAGGGACTTATCTAAACTTAAGTCCAACGCAATATTGGAGTCAACCCTGAAAACCACAGTCCCCTCCATATGCGGAGCTAACGTAGGAAACATAGCAGAAAATAAGGACAATTGTTAGACACATAGTAAGAAATCAAGGATTACATTTTACCATCTATGGTACTTTTTAAAAACAGATATCGATCATCCCTGATTTCCTGTAGGGGAGAGAGCACGATCCACTTGGAAAACAAATTGGCAACCACCTCGGCCATATCGGAGACATTAGCCGAAAGCAGGAAATATACTATGCACAAACCTAGGATGAAAAGAATAAGGGAAGTGGGTCTCCTGAAGAAACACAACATCCGCTCTCTGTGAATGGTAATACTGAAAACATTTACATAATTTCACATGGCAACTAAGTCCCTGAGTGTTGTGAGAAAAGATAAGTAAACCGACTGATTAGCAGGAAACATAACTATAGGTCAGCGGGAGGGTCTGCTCAACAAACAGGCTACTACTCACCACACCACTCTCAGAAGGGTCTGAAATACTCAGCAGGGTCACCCAGGCACTGGGTCCAAAGGCCTTATGGGGGCCAACATCTCCACACCAGCAGTAGAAGGAAAAGTATAAGCATTAGGGGGAAAAAAGGAGAAAGTCGCAAAAGAAAAGAATAAGGGGAGAGTAAGATGGGGAAAGCCCAATCTCACTATCCACGTACAAATTTGCCATGTCAAACAAATCTGTGGTCAGCATCGTGAGCCAAAGTGACAAAAACTGCACACAATGGATCAAGCAGGCAAACAAACCTCTACAAGCCGGCCTTACAGCCACCAAGTAATTAACAATAAATCACAAACCATCAAACCAATAACAGCCCACAAAATGAGAAAATGAGGAACACCCAGGGACCCCAGCCACCAAGGAAACTAGGAGGCCAAAGAGGACCTAGAGAGGGAAGTTCACCACCAAGACAGGCGAGAACCAAAATAGACCCCATAAACCCCATGACTGTAGGGGAAAAAGCAATATAGCACATAATATCAGAGAACCCAACATAACCACAATCCCCAGTCATAGGTATAAGGACAAAAATCCCACATTTTCCAGCACAGGGTTGAGACTCCCAAGACTAATATTGCCTTATGAGTTTATGTGAAATCTCCATTAATAGCTGTACAATATTGTAATTATGAATATATTTCATTTAGCTTATATCTATGGAGGGTGTGCAACATAGCTTCACAGAAGCGTCTGTTAGACCAGACAATTCGGTGCCTAGGCTTGTGTATATAAACAATGGGGACCCAAACCTCGTTGTTCTACACATATTCACTTCAAAGGATCCCATGTTTGGATATGCAATGAAGTGAGGCTGACCCGCAATCAATACTTAACTTCCTGGGAAAAGGTCAAGTTAATCTCCTGCTCAGAATAGTCACAAGGATTTGCATTAAAGGGGGCTGACTTATGCAAAGTATAGGGATTGGAGATGTAGCCAGTCCTTAACCAGAAATAGGGAAGCCCACCAATCAGAGATATGCCATGCCAACCAATGAGGCATCAGCCTGTAATGATATACACAGACTAGATGGGAGGGAAACACACACTCAATGGCAGAGCAGTCACATGAATGGAATCTCTATGGTACTTGTATCTAAATATGTTGGTCTTAAGTCTTTTATGTCCTACTGTTTGTAGATCAATGTTTTAAGGAATATACTCTGTACTCCTTCATGTAATCCATGATTTTTACCCTTTCCCTGTACAAATAGATAGACTGTGTGTATTAGTCTAGGCCTACTTTACTATATACCAATACATTTTTGTAATTGTGTTAAAGCTTTCACTCATGGTCAAAGAACTCTCATTTAACCCAGATCATATTTGAGAGATATTAAATCTCAAATATAGTAAACAGGTAACACTAAGGAGATAATTCATGGTGGATGAGAATCCCTGGTCTGATTAGATGGGGTGCGGTGGAAGGGGACACTTGGATGAACTATTCTCACTGCATGGAGGAGAAGACACTGGACCATGAGCGATGATTCCCAACTGCAATAATAGATGTTCCCCTTCAGCAAAGGAAGAGAATGGTAAGCTTTATTCTGGAATGTGAATGAGATACACAAAGGGAAGGCCTAGCGGTATTTGACTTCCATCTTCATGAGTGCCAGTAGCAGAGGTTTAAGGGCCCTTTGCCTCTGGATGGTGTATGATAAGAAATCAGAGATCTGGACATCATGGCCTAGAATAGAGGGAAGGAGAGTCCTGGGAACATTTCACGACAGCCTCCTTTCCCTTGTAGTAATGGGGTTTTACGATGATGTCCCTAGGTAAGCCATCTGACTGAGGGTCTGTAAGGCTCTGTGGGCTCTATCCTCTTCCAACCGCTATTTGGGTAGATCCAGCAATAGCTCTTTCAAAAAAGTATGGACCGCAGTGGAAGTGTCCTTGACAGATTCAGAGAGCCCCCTGATCCTAAAATTATAATGCCTGGAGTGGTTCTCTAGGTCGTCAGTTTTTGCCAGGGCTGCATGCAGTTGCTCCTGGAGAGTTTGGATGCAGTCAGTATTTTGGTTTGTGCGGGAAATTGTCATATTCACCTAATGCTTGATAGCCTCAATGCAGGAGCCAAGGCTCTGCAGGTCAGCCTTAATATCAGCAGTTATCTGTGACACTATTCTAGCTAGCCCTTTGTCCAGCAAATCTGAAAATTTAGCAAACTGTACCTCCAGTAAATCAAGTGAGAACTGACTGCCTGCTAGATCCAGAGGAGCAGGGCTCTGAGGCTGAGGCTGGAATAACACCAACTCATCCATGGTGCAGTCAATAAGGGATTCTGTGGATGATGGGGAATCACTGGCAAAATGTGAAGTGGGTATATGGGAATCCTCAGAAGGGTGGGGAGTAATGTGCTCACTTGAAGCCTCCAAAAACATGTGTGGTATTATTCTATGGATCAAGGAATGCAATGGAGACAATCATTCCAGGGAATTAAAGTACAAAATATTCTTGAAAAAAAACAAATATCATGTTAAGAAAGCAGAGAAAAGGAAAAAGTAGAGCAAAGAAAAGAAAAAGAAAAAGGAGGAGAGAGAAGGGAGGTCAGCTGCTGAAACTGAGCTAGGGCCACAACCATCATTCTTGGCCAAAACTGGGATCTAAGACTCAAGGAGAGAGGATTCAAAGCCAGATGGAAGGAAATGATCCACCCATGGTTGCCAAACTTTAAGGTGCTTAGGAATCGTATCCTGTAAGGTGGCCTCAATTTCGCTATGTATCATAGCTCGGGTGATTCTATTTTTGGTCTTCAGAGTACAAAGTGTTTGGGGTCTTCAAAGCCCTTGTTATGGTTTGCTTAGAAGCTGTCATAACTTGCAAAAAAAGTTTAAACTAGGCCCTGGTTAAATCAAGGTTTAACAAACCTAACGCAGGATCAGGCTCTATAGACATATAGGCAACCAGAGTGGAGGCTATCCTGAAAATCTCAGCCCAGAATTTAGGCTGCACAATTGGGCACATCCAACAAATGCGAGAGTGTGTGCCTGTCTCTCAACAACCATGGAAACATACAGATGGGTATCAAGATCACATAACATGTTTTAATTGGATGAGCAGTATTATGGATAGTGGAAGCAGAAAATGTCAAATACTGTGTATGTATGTAGAAAAAACAATGTTAAAAGAGAAGGGAGCAAATTTAAAGAAAATGTTACTAAAATTGCTTGGAGCCTGCCATTGATAGCTGCCTGGCTGTGATGTCAATACAATGGCATAAATGTTTTTTGAGCCACTGTTCTGGAAAGGTGTGTAGAACATAAATTAAAGTGATTCTAAAGTCAAAAAGTTTTTAACCCTATTGCATTCCCTGCATTAATGCAGTTTCGCCATGACACAATGACGTAGCTTCTTCTCGGACGTCCGAGAAGAAGCTACGTCATTGTGTCACGGCGAAACGCGTTGACGTCACTACGCAGCCTGTCCGAGGCTGTCCGAGGGCGCTGGAGGCTCCGATGAGCCGGCGCATGAGAGGAGAGGACCAGAGCTTCTGATTAGTTTTCGTGCTTTGGATTAGCTGCATGGACCGGCGCTCCGAGTGAACCGACCTATGGATAACTAACAGGAGTCAGTGAACCCATCAAGGTGACTGCACGAGATGTCATCCTCATTCCTAATGCAGCAGGCTAACACATAAGTGCGAAAGAGCTATATGAACTACGATAGCAGCACTGACTACAGGGAAGCCACGTGAGGATGGTCTGGTAACGTATAGATACTACTGCTATCATACACCACTGTGTCATTATCTCTAATCGAGTGTCAGGTCACCAGACCCTTTGTTGGAATCCCACTTTTTAGTTCTGAATGGCCGTTCAATACTAGGACTGTTAACACTTTATCTAAACACTGGAACAATTATAGATCCTACTACCTCAGCACTGCCCTATTACCATCATCTGATTAAAATTTCCAGGAAATCATCAAATACACATTCTGTGTGGGGGACAAGACTGTCGGTAGCCTCACCAAATCGTCACGGGTCTATTTATGCACCAATTTATATTGCCTTAATGATTTGGGTCTTTATATAACGGCACTACTAAATTTGGGATTTAGGAAGTAGGACGGCACCAGCACTCATTCCTTCAATTCTCTCTATTCTCCAATTGTCTCAGCCCTTCCCTGACCTCCTCCAAATTTGCACCTTAGCCCCACCTAGCACCATTAGGTCACGTATGACCCCATTATGTCCAATTGACTAAGAGTCAAGAGGGACTGAGACAATTGCTCGGATTAGGCTAACAGGATTATTGTTATATGTAAGTCTTGTTTGTTTGTCTATGTCCGCAAGATTTGTAGCTACTGGCCATGATTTATGCAATACTAATAATAATGTGCACCTTATGTTTTATAATTAAATAAACTGTAATGTTTTTTATAGATTCATTGTATCCCTAATGATTCTGTTGCATTAAGTAACCCCTTTCAGGGCCCGTCTTTAAACGGGCTGTTTTACCATACCCTTTTCCCCTTCCTTTCCCTTTTGGTGTCTATTAGGAATGTGTAAGGCTACTTTCACACTGGGAAGCTTTACAGGCGCCATAGCACAAAAATAGCGCCTGCAAAGCACCACTAAAGCACCTCTCCTGTCACTCCAGTGTAAAAGCCTGAGTGCATTGGAGTGGTGCGCTGGCAGGACGTTAAAAAAAGTCCTGCAAGCAACATCTTTGAGGTGCTTTGGGAGCGGTGTATACAGTCCCTTTTTTGTCCGCTAGCGGGGGTTAAAAGCACCCCACTAGTGGCCGAAAAGCACCGCAAAAACCACGGCAAATCGCCACTAAAAACTGTGGCGCCTTACCGCCGACGCCCCCAACACCCAAGTGTGAAAGTACCCTAAACAAAAGTGCAAGCTATGCAGTTAAAACATCCCTCATATACAGTATGTATTTTACCTGTGTATGTAGCTATCTGCCTGTCATTTAGATTTAAAGTAGAACTTTAGCCTAATTTATTTCTGTTCCATCTGCTTCGGTCTCTGGTGCTTGGTTGAAAATAGTTTTGCTCTGTAATTTTTTTTGTCTCCAACAATACCCACTAACTGTCTTGAACAGTATTTGGCACACCCCTTGGACTACAGAATGCAGGAGGATGTACACAAATATAGAATGCTGCACACTCTAGGTCTGCTTTAAGTAAAGAGAGCTTGACTAGATTTTGTTTATGCAGTCTCAGTTATAGGACATTTTAAACAAATCTCTATAAAAAATTAAAGCAAATAATTTCACTGAAAAACAATAATTTGTGTTGTGTTTAGTCAGTAAAAATAGGAATAATGTTTTTATAGGCATAAGACAATATATATAGAAAATATAATCTTGGCTGTGTGTGTTATACACCACCAATGTGAAAAGTAGATTCAGGGACAGATGTAAAAAAACTATAAAAAGAAGACTGATCATATTTTAATATTAGCACTGTAATTGATTGAATTTGTGTCACCAAAGCAAATAGAAGGATGATTATCTTGAGGAAGACTAAAAACAAGTTCTAGTTTTAAAATACTGTAGATATAATGGGTGCTGTTTTTTTTCACTGACAAAAGGCTCAATGGGACTAGATGGTGGTATAACAATGTGGTTAAATGTCTAAATTTAATTTTTACTAATGACTGAAAAAAAAAAAACATGCCCCACTATAAAAAAAAATTAAAAAATCTTGGTTATATGTGTTTTGCACCATAGCCAGCAAAGGATAATACAACATTTTAAGGGATGGAATCTAACAACATTATTTAACCCATTTGCTTGCAGGCCCTGATGCAGGCTACTTGCAGGCTACTGATGTTTAAGACCCCGTGATATTTGCACAAATGTTTATCAAATCAGTATTTTCACTAAAAATACACTAAAATACACTAAAATCATTATTAGCAGATACAAATACAGCACATTTTACAAAATTCCTGTTAAATTCCTACTAAATATAAAAGTTTAACCTGTATTGGGTGAATAAGTAACAAATATTTGTAAATATTTGTAATTGCGCCTTTCTGTGAAATTATAAAAATTGAACATATGCAAAACTGTACTGTATATAACGAAATTTCTCTAATAGGCTAATATGTATTCTGCTACATATATTCGCCATTCTGCCTTTCTCCTGAATGATCAGTGGGACCTGCTGATTGGCTCCTGCTGTGTCCAATCACAGTGAGAGTAGGTTGCCAGCAGCGTGCACCCCGGACCCAGAGGTGTCAGATCACGTGATCTGGCACAGAGCGGCCGCCCTGCCGCAGTAAATGTATGTGGGGCAGCCGCTAACTGGTTAAAGTAAAAACATATGGGCTACCTCTCCCAAAGAAAAAAAAAATAGAAATACTGTATAGTTCAAATCTGATGCACCAGATAAGAAAAACAGCCAAAAATGGTAAACTTTCATAAATATTTCATATAACCTTTTTTGTAGGCATTACATTTCAGTAAGAGAAAGTTTCTGAAATAATTGAGTGTTAGGGAAATTTTTCTATGTATGCAGATATTAGTTTGTTTGTTTCAGTCATTATAAAAAGAGGTAGTGAAAAAATGAACATCGTGTATTTAGCATTTGATTGAAGCACCAAAGACACCTTATGCCCTGAAATACCGAACGTCAAGAATGTGGTGACGTACAACACGTACGACGAGCCGAGGAAAATTAAGTTCAATAACCATTGCGGCTCTTCTGCTTGATTCCGAGCATGCGTGGAACTTTGTGCATCAGCATTGTGTACACATGGTCGGAATTTACGACAACAAATTTTGTTGTCAGAAAATTTTAGATCCAGATCTCAAATTTTGTGTGACGGAAATTCCAATGGAAAATTTCCAATGGAGCCTACACACAGTTGGAATTTCCGACAACAAGCTCCCATCGAATATTTTCCGTTGGAAAATCCGACCGTGTGTACGGGGCATTAGAGTTCATAGTTATAGTTGGGAAAAGTAACAGTGACAGTGCTGATGTTTCAAATCCGATATGTGTCAGTTCTAGAACAGATTAAAAAACTGATAATTCAAAGTGAAAAGTAGACAGCTGAAGTTATTATTACTCATATAAATCTCTAAGAAAAAAAAGAGCTCAACTAAAAAAAAGCCAAAAGTGTATTCAGAATATTAACTTTTAACAAACATGGTCAAAGTAAAAATGTTTGAAGTATAAAAAACAAACTGGCCAACTGGTTAATGTTAAGTAATTGTTTAAACATATTTGACAAATATAGCGAAATAAAAATATTTGAAGTATAAAAATGTCCAACTGGTAAATTTGTAAAGTAATTATTTAACCACCTCAATACAGTGCACTTACACCCCCTTCCTGCCCAGGCCAATTTTCAGCTTTCAGCACTCTCATACTTTGAATGACAATTACTCAGTCATGCAACACTGTACCCATATAAAATTTGCGTCCTTTTTTTCACACAAATAGAGCTTTCTTTTGGTGGTATTTAATCAACAGTGGGTTTTTTATTTTTTGTGCTATAAATAAAAGAGCCGTACATATGGTGAAAAAAATGCCTTTTTCTTTGTTTCTGTCATAAAATTTTGCAAATTAGTAATTTTTCTTCATAAATTTTGGCCAAAATTTATACTGCAACATATCTTTGACGGACCGCTACATATGGCGGACGGCGGGCGGCAAGCGTTTAAACCCTTTAGGCCACTGAAATCTGTCTAACTTTTAGTTAATTGAATAGTGAACAACATAGCACAAAGAGCAGCCATTAATTTAATTGTTATGAACCAAAATATATTACTAATCCACCCCCCCATGTAGAGATTATAATCTTGGACACATACTGGCTTTTCAATGGGACCTTGTCTTCTTTGAACCTCATTGGAGTGTCGTCATGGATGGTGGACATCATATGCACTTCCCTTTTATCTTTCCACCTCAAGGCCAGCACTTCATTGCATCTCAATGCTGCTCTTTCCCCCTTCACAGCTTTTTGTTTGCTAGAGATTGTGGGAAGCCCTTCCTATTTTTTCTGGAGGTTCCGCAGGCCAGGGTTTTTGCGATGTATAAGTGTTTGAAAAGGAGCAGGCTGGTGTAGAAGTTGTCAAGGTATATGTGATATCCTTTGTTCAGAAGTGGGTATGCCAGGTCCCATACAATCTTTCCAGTTGTGCCCATGTAGGCCGGGTACTCAGGGGGCTGGAGCTGGGAATCTTTTCCTTCATATATGCGGAACGCATACAGATATCTCTGTATAATATAAGCCCTCACAGAGCTTGTATAATTTTACTCCGTATCTGGCCCTTTTGCTAGGAATATATTACTTTATTCCTAGCCAGCCTGAAAAGGATACCAGGGACTCATCGACACATATATTCTGATCGGGGACATAGAGTTCTGCAAATTGTTGGGAAAAGAAATTTATCAGTGGGTGAAGTTTATATAATTTGTCGTAATTTGGATGATTGTGGGGAGGGCACTGGGTGTTCTCACTAAAATGAAGAAAGCGTATTATCATTTTGTATCGGGACCTGGCCATTATGGCGGAATAAATGGGCATGTTGTGGATGGGGTTGGTGGACCAATAGGCAACTCCTTCATTTTTTTTGTAAGCCCCATGTTTGGGGTGAGGCCCATAAACAATTTGAACTCCTCCAAATTTAGATCTCTCCACTGAAAAGGAGGAGCATATGATGATTGGGGGTTGTTGGCAATATACTGCTGGGCATATAAATTTGTCTGCTCCACAATGAATTGCAGCAAAGTGTAGGGCAAAACAGATGAAAGCAATCAATCTCTAAAAAATTTTGACTTTTGGTGCCCTTTTAGGAGGGACCCATTCTTCCTCCGAATCATTTGCTGATTCACTATACTCAATCCGTTCAAATTCCGAATTTGATTTGGAATCTGATGAGAACTTCCCATTGCTCTCATCAGTCATGGAGAGGATCTAGAACGCCTCCTCACTTTTGTAAACTCTTTTGGACATGATGCTGAAGGCTGTGTGACAGGTGACGGTCACAGATGGGCTGTGCGATGGGTGGCAGGTGACGTTCACTGATAGGTGATGACAGTGTGACAGGTAGTGGTCACTGATGGGTAACAGGCCATGGATGGTGACGGGTGATGGTCACTGATGGGTGATGGTCACAGACGAGTGACAGGCCACGGTCACTGATGGGTGATGGGTGCACTGCTGACGGTCACTGATGGCTGACGGGTGATGGCTGACGGTCACTGATGGGTGATGGCTGATGGTCACTGATGGGTGATGGGTAATGGCTGAAGTCACTGATGGGTGACAGGTGATGGCTGACAGATGATGCCTGACGGTCACTGATGGGTGACAGGTAATGGCTGGCGTCACTGATGGGTGATGGGTAATGGCTGACATCACTGATGGGTGATGGGTGATGGCTGACGGTCACTGATGGGGGACAGGTAATGGCTGACGTCACTGATGGGTGATGGCTGACGGTCACTGATGGGTGACGGGTGATGGCTGATGGTCACTGATGGGTGATGAGTAATGGCTGACATCACTGATGGGTGACGGGTGATGGCTGACGGGTAATGGCTGATGTCACTGATGGGTGATGGCTGATGGCTGATGGCTGACGGTCACTGACGGGTGATGGCTGATGGCTGATGGGTGACAGGTGCACTGCTGACGGTCACTGATGGCAGTCACTTATATGACAGGTACACTTTATAGGGTGACTGTGGTGACTGTTGAGTGAGAGATGACAATGGGGGGGCCATAGTGTTGTGCTTGGTGCAGTACAATACAGACACAGATCGGCAACTAACTGCTCCTGGCTCTTCTCTCCTCACACTGGAAACGGTATGTGAGGAGAAAAGAGCTGGTAACAGCTAGTCACCGCTCTGTGTTTACATTTAGTGATCAGCTGTGAAAGGATCACAGCTGATCATGTGGTAAACAGCCGCTGGCCAATGGCTGTTTACCATCGTTGGTGACAAGCAGTGTTCCCGGGAACATGCCGCCACTGATGTGCACGTGCAGCGCAGTGGGGCGGTACCATCTGTGATCAGCCATGACTTCATCACGGCCGATCATGTAGTAAACAGCCATGCCCAATGGCTGTTCACCCCCCTCGGTGGTGAGCGGTGTCTCCGTGACACGCCACCACCGAAGGTACAGGGATGTGCGCACACGATCATTCCCTGTTTAAAGGGCAGGGCATCGTATGATGCCCTCCTAGAATGAGAGCCGCACCGCCTGGCCGTCATATGACAGACGGCGGGCGGCAAGCAGTTAAACCCTTTAGACCACTGAAATCTGTCTAACTTTTAGTTAATTGAATAGTGAACAACATAGCACAAAGAGCAGCCATTCATTTAATTGTTATGAACCAAAATATATTACTAATTGATTCTCATCTGCACATATGAAAATCTGTAAAATTATAAAAGAGGCACATAAGGAAGAATTGTACACCACTTTCAAGCAATATTTACCATCACCATAAGTAATCAGGGCAGTTTAAAAGTTTATTTTTGCCAAAAAAAATAACCATTTTTATTCAGATTTTTTTTCAACAATAGTATTTTATTGAAGTTTTTCAGGCAAAACATAAAATACAAACATACATATAAACGACGTTGCGGTGTTCATCGTGCTGTGATGCTAGATTAACAGAGATCAACTATTAAATTAAATTGTATAGTATTAAGTAATAAGTAATAAGTATAGCATTCAAATACAACATTACACTATGAATCAGATTTCGAGTTTGACAGCAAGGTAGTGTGTAGTGTCTTCCCTCCAGGCACCCCGTGTGGGAGCAAACTGTGCCTTAGAGGGAGACCTGCACACCGCTTCCTCATCTTGGTATTTTGCGATAGGAGGATTGAAGCATTATACAGGCAAACATACTTGTTTTTATTATGGTATTACCTGTGAGCTTACCCATTAAACGTGATGTGTTTATGGAAATCATGACTTTCAATTGCAAAAATTGTATCCCTAAATGCTTGAGGATTATGTTAGTTTTGTTGTCTTGATCCAGTTCAACCATGGTTGCCAAAGGGTTAATGTCTTAGTGTAAGTGCCTCTACTGGGGCATCAGAATTTTGTAAGTGGAATGAACGTTCACTAGTTCTAGTGTATTTTTGATAGTAGGGGCGTTATTAGATTTCTAGATTTTGGGTATTTTAGTTTTGCTGCTAGGAGGATATGGTTTGTAACCATTTTATTCAGATATTGAAGATAAACTTACTGAGTGGTGTTTAGATCGGGTTAGCCACTGTCTTTCATAATGTTGAGTAGGAAATAAGTAAGTATATAAAGTCTGATAAAAATAAATGTTCTTACAAATGAGGAGAAAGTAACACTACATTATTGAGAGAAGAATCTACAATGTGATTTACAATAGTTCTGTTACCATTACAGTGTCAACAAATAAAAAAAAAAATCTTTGCGTTTTTGATCTATAAAACTGTGTTGGATATCTGATAGGTATGTAAAATCTTTAGGCCGATTAAGACTACTGTTCCTCAAGAACCTAATCTTTTTGGACTCACTGAATAGAATTATGATGGTTCTTGCTTTATACATATTTTAATGCCTGACTGGTCTCGACAAGAAAGCTCGAGTAGGGAAAGTTGGACTGAGCCCATCTCTACAGGTTAAAACATCAAGCACGGCAAACACACTAAGTATTCATGTACACTTAGACTATACTTTTACAATGTTATAAATATGTTAATGTTTTATGAACAATTCAAATTAGTTCAGGTTTCCATACTAGTACTGTATGTTGTCTTCTCTTGCTGTATTCTTAGGACAGAGCTTTAAGATGCAATATTCCTTATGTTATATACTTTGACTCGACCCGTTTATTGCTGTACCAATTCTGTACAATTTATGCCTTTCAAATAAAGATCTTTTGAAACAAACAAAAAAAAAAAAATCATTATAGAATGTGGATCAATAAAGTCTACTCTGTATCTATCAGCATCTTTCACATCACTTCAAGTGGAGACAGATTTGGAAAGTGTCTGAACAATACATATTTGAATGCCATGGACTTCAACAATTCTGGCACCAAAATACAGATGGGACCTTATTTTTAATTTTTATTCTATTTGATTATACATTCCAAGTCATTCCGAGTCACAATGACCCCGCCCCCCTCTGACAACACGGGGAAAGCTATAGGGAAGTCCCCGTGCATCAGAGGGGGCGGGGTCACCAGGTGGCCCTGCCCTCCATTATATAAGAACTGTCAACTGAACAGAAGCGTCACACAGCAGAAGACTCCCACTGAGGCAGATAGTGTGGAGGATGAAGCGGAGAAGAAGCAGGAGGAAGATGCCGGACGAGAAGACCGGAGGAAGAAGCGGGGGAAGAAGAAGATGGAGGAAGAAGAAGAACACTCAAGGAAGACCAGAAGAAAGAAGATGGAAGAAGAAGCAGAAAGAAGAAGAGATTAATAAAGGAATTGTCAAAAACTGTCTCTTGTCTTTTTTAACCTTTTTGACACTTTTTTTTCAAATGGTAGGGGTACATTTGTACCCCGTTACCAATTCACACAGGGGGGCCGGGATCTAGTGGTCCCCTTGTCCCCTGGGGCAGGACCCAGGTCCCCAAACACTTTTTATGACAATAACTTGCATATTAACTCTTAAAATTAGCACTTTTGATTTCTCCCATAGACAATTCACTATAGCCGCTATTACTTCATGACTTTTTTTTCCCTTTAGAAATGTCATTTTGCTGTCAGACTATTCTAAACACGGGAAAAAAGCGCCACTTTTCAGGTATACTATAGACACCCTGCAGGTACGAAATTTAAAGGAATATTTCACTTTTATTGTTTCACTTTAAGCTTTATTAAAATCACTGCTCCTGAAAAAACAGCCTTTTTTCAAAACTTTTTTTTGCACTGATACATGTCCCCTGGGGCAGGACCCAGGTTCCCAAACACTTTTTATGACAATAACTTCCATATAAACCTTTAAAATTAGCACTTTTGATTTCTCCCATAGACTTTTAAAGGGTTTTTCGCGGCTTTCGAATTTGCCGCGAACACCCCAAATTGTTCGCTATTCGGCGAACAGGCGCACAGACAATGTTCGAGTCGAACTCATGTTCGACCCGAACATAAAGCCCATCCCTAATAGAGAGCACACCAGACACCGAGAACAAATCCTCATAAAGAAACACCATTACATAGTACCCATCTAGTTCCATGAACAATAGAAGAAGAGATAAAGGGGTGAACTAGAGGTCATAATTCAAAGTAGAAAGAGACTATATTTGGTGAATATTTAAATCTAACAGCTTATCCTATGTTACATTGTTAACAGGAACTACCCAGAGTGCAAGTTCCGAGTATTCAAAGAAGGGTGCTGAAATGATAATCTTTGGACAGGATGAGCGAGATAAGGAGAAGAAGAGAGAAAGAAAAAATAAAAAGGCACTATGGAGTATCTATAAGTAATAGTTTGCAGATGTTTATCGCAAAAGCACTTTAAGATATTTCTGCTAGGGTTCCCAGACAGCTACAAATTTGTCAGAAGTGTCCAGGAGAAGATTAGCTGTCTTCTCCTGGGTCATTATCCATGATATTTTCCATTTTGCTACAGCAAAGGATACTGAGGGTCGCTTCCAGGCAACAACATGAAATGGATACGTTTCCGTAGGGGTTTACTACCAATGACCAGCCTGATATTCGGTAGAGCTAACTTGGGTGTTTTTGGCAAAGCTTGTCTGGTTACTTTGCGCAGCAAACAGAAAGTCTTACTCCAGAACCCCTGAATCTGAGGGCACTCCCACTAAGTGTGAAAGAATGAGCCCAAAATGTCACATTGGGGAAGCACAGTGGGGAAATGTTCAGGAATATATTGGCCAGGTGAGAGGGAACCATATACCAGCGTGTAATAATCTTTAGATTGGCTTCCATCAAGGAAGTGTTTACCGTGCCTTTAAAAGCTTGTTGAACCAGGTTTCCGCTTCCCAACTGATTTCCACATCACGTTCCCAGTTCAGGGCATATGAGGGTTTTTCTAGGTTCTCCACCAGTGCCGCATAGATTGATGATATTCCTCCTCTCTAATCCATGGCTTCAGAACACCATCTTTCATACATAGTAATTCTCGTGGGTCGGGTTTTGAGTCCCGAATGGATGATAAGAAATGGCGAATTTGGTGTAGGCGAAACCTTTTGAGAAAGGGGGCATATCCAGCTTACTGACACAATGATTTAGCGTCAGAGGTCCCATAGAGGATATGAAATGGCCTATTCTGTATAAGCCCTTGTCCGTCCACCATTTAAATACCCTAATGTCCATACCAGGAGGAAACTGTGGGTTGTTAAACACATTGGTTAATGGGTGGATATCCAATATCGAGTGAGTGGATTTGTAAAAAACATCACATAAGGGGCTCAAGTGCCGCAATTTGCAGAACGGAGGGAAGCCTTTACATCCTCGCCAGTGCGGACTGTCCCCGGGAGAAGGCTGAACTGTGCGGGGACCCGTGATACCGCCGGAGGGCCCGTAGCGGTGGGATCTGAGCGTCTGCGGCCCGCGGATACCCTGCGGCCTGTATAGCCTCCGGCGTCCCCGGGCTCAGGTGACATCAGCGGCGCAGGAGAGGTCCGTTTGTCATGGTGTTCCCACAGAGGAGATCGGGGAGAGGAAGCTGACTGATATAATCCCCTGGGAAAACGCCAGAGGATTACCATAAGGAGTCTTCCGGGCATCCACAGCACTCCACCATCCTGCGGCCTACTATATAAGGTGCATCCTCCATATCAAGGTACTGTGAGCTAAGGGGCTAATGTGCTGCTTTTCATGATCTTCCACTACTGCTAGAACTGGGTCTTGATGCAAGCCTGTACCAGCTTACACAGCTCAGACGCCCAGATCTGTGATTGACCCCTGCTTCCAGCATTCGGATCGCCCTATTCCCATTGCTCTCTTTCACAATAGGAAGATCAGACTGTTCATTGCATATTAAATCACTAATATAAACTGTTCTCCGGCCTGCCCCTGGCCTTGGCTTGTGGAGCACGCTTGTGGCCTCTGCACCCCCCCGATCTGATTTCTACATCTCAAGCAACCCAGGGGCACATGCGCTGTCCTCTGAGATGGTGGATATGTGAATTCTGAGCCCCACTCTCGTCCAGTGACCCGCGGCCTCTATACAGCTACATAAGCCTCAAACAGCTCCAGAGGCGAGACGCCACAACTCCGCTATACATTCCGGCACCCTATGGGAAAAACTGGGGATCAGAGACCCTTCTATTGAGCCACACAACACTCAAAATCCTCCTCCACCATGGATCGCTTCCTAACTAATCCTCAATCCCCGGTTCTGATTTCTCAGTGTGATCCAGAGGAATATGTTAGCACTTTAATGACAGAGAATGGATCACACCATCAGGCCACTCATCCCCTCGTATCTCCTCCTCCTCACCCGGTCCTTACCCCGGAGATGATGGATCTTAAACTCCAGGCCCTGGCCCAACAGGTAACCAGAGACATAGCACAAGAGATGGGGAGAATATCTAGAGAGCTCAGGGGAGAGATTGACGCGTTGGGAGAACGCACAGCTTCTCTAGAGACAAAATTTGATGAGTCTGCTCTATGTACAAGCCCTTTGAAGAGGAAAATGCAATTCTTAAAAATTCAGTGACCCAACTACAGCTTCAGCAGGAGGATCTCGAGAACAGAGAGCGATGCCAAAACCTGCGAATACGCGGAGTCCCTGAGACTGTTGCTGACAACAATATCAGGCCTTACCTTTTAGGCCTATTTAACAACCTGGCTCCTGAAGTTGTGGACATTGACTGGTGCCTTGACAGGGCTCATAGGTCCCTGGCCCCTAAACCCCTAGCGGGGGCCAGACCACGTGACATAGTGTAAAATAAATTGTAGGGCTAAAAACACACATATATTAATGGTAAATATAAAGTTCAAAGTGCATATAAGCGTAGTGTCCCAAGAAAAAACGAATATATAATCCAAGGGAACAAAAGTCCACAGTGGAAAAAAATAATCCCTGTAATAATCTTGTCTGCTTCCCAACCGTCAGCTTGTATATCATCAACTTAAGCGAATAGATGGAATACGCTTACCGGAGAAGTTGGATTCTACTGCCATGAGCATAGAATCAATGGAGCTTAGTGCCACCCAGGGCGAAGTAGTGGAGTGTTGGAGGCAAGGGTAGAGCCTCTGCAAGACCGGGACGTCCCCTCTTTATCCACCGAAGCAGAACCAAAGATGGGTTCCAAAAAAACGAAGTGGTTCCTCAGTTCCCCAGTATATGTGGAAAAAAGAAGGAATGCTCCCACATAGTGTAACTCTGGGTATTTTTATTCATAAAAAAAACACAATACATATAAAAAGTGATCACAAAATGAAATAAAAAGCAGTGTATAGGGTCTGTAAAAAGCCGCCCAGGGTGACTGTGGAATTTTGTTCCCTTGGATTATATATTCGTTTTTTTCTTGGGAAACTACGCTTATATGCACTTTGAACTTTATATTTACCATTAATATATGTGTGTTTTTAGCGCTACAATTTATTTTATATTTGTTTCCTTCTTTGTCACATGGTTTGTAGCAGCTGTTTTTGTTTCTTTTGGGTAGCGCATTAATCATCCCTTTTCTTACTGCTATTCCACGTGACATAGTGGTACATTTCCACTTCTTTGAGGGTAAAGAGATTCTAACTAGGGCCACACGCAACAGATCCGGTATTGATTACAAGGGTGACAGGATCCAACTGTTTAGTGATCTCTCCCCGATCACCCTGGCTAAATGTCGCTTTCTACGACCCATCACCTCTCACCTACAGCAACATAAGATCCCTTATTACTGGGGCTTTCCATTTTGCCTCAACGTTACTCTAGAGGGGGTCCAACACGTCCTACGGGACCTTCAAGAAGGTGATGCTTTCATAAAATGGCTAGGTCTGCCTCCTCTTCCAGCGGACATTGAACAGGCTTTGACTACCACTCCACGCCCACTGTCTGCCCATCCAGAATCTGGACCCCAGTGAGAAGCAGAGGATCAAAGGCCTACTCCACTCCCCAGCGCTCTCAACGCTCAAGACCTCCCACCTGATTTGATGTGGACATTCCTACCTGATCCATATTCTTATTACGGGTCCTGATTGTTGTATGTTTCCCTATCTGGGCCCATCATGTTTGCAGTGCGTCCTCTCCTGCGGACGCCCTGCGCAGTTTAGGATACTGTTGTTGCCGGTTTACATTTTTTGATATTGCAGTCCATTTTCCATAGGATGCAGATGTTTTTTTTTAAATGGTTCCTTCATGGCTGCATCTCCCCAGGTTACCCAGAGTTGTGATTAGTTAAGTAATGCTATAAGCGGATCACTGTGGCAGATAGTCACAGGTTCCTCACCATTTTGGAGACGGCTATGTTCCCCTACTGGTCCTCGGGCTTCGTCCGAGGATTCCTGAGTATACTTTACTCAGGCCTTTTTGTGCAGTCGTTTTGGATCATCCCAAGTTAGCTCAAATGCTTCAGTCTCCCTCTTTTTTTCCAATTATTTTCTGTTTTTTTATTTTTAGTTCGTTAAATGATCATCTCACGATAAGGGCTCTTTTGAACAGGCTAAGGCCTGTACTTAGACCATTCATACATATTTCTATTACTAGGCTGTTGCCCATTGTTTTGAATATTCCAAAGCTGAAATGTAATGTTTATCTATGGCTTTGAAACTGTTATTATATAATGTGAAGGGTTTGAATTCCATTAAGAAGAGATGGATGGCCTTGAAGGAATTCAGGGCCTCCGGTGCGGATGTCATCCTGGTTCAGGAGACACACTTCCGGACCGGGGGTTCCCTGAAATTTGCCTCTCGACACTTCCCAGTGTCCTTTTTAGCTTCAGACCTATCTGGAAAGGCTGGAGTGGCAATCTTGGTCAAACGTTCATGTCCCTTCCAGATCAAGTCCACCCATCTGGATCCTCATGGGCGTTATATAATTCTGGAAGGCACATATTTATCTAACCCTATGACGATCGTGAATGTATATGCACCTAATACGGGTCAAATTAAATTCCTTACTGAAGTCCTTGAACGACTATACAGAATTGCTCACCCCTTCATGATACTTGGAGGTGACTTCAACACTGTTCTCTCACCTGGTCGGGATAGGAAATCATTGTTCCATGCAGCGCCCCCTTCTGCCCCACATTCCTTAGCAAACTCTTTCAGGAAGCTGATTCGCTCCCACTGTCTGACGCTTGGCATATCAAGCACCCGCTTGGTCGTCAGAATTCATTTTATTCCCCCCCACAAGATGTTTTCAAGATTGGATTATTTTCTAGTGACAGCCCCTCTGCTCTCCCACACAGTGTCCTCTGAACTGGGCCCAATTACCTGGTCAGACCATGCTCCTCTATACCTGGATCTTTGCCTCTCAGCTGCGTTCCCCAGGAGGTGTCATTGGAGACTTAATGAGTCCCTAATTAAACATCCTGACTCTAGAGATAAACTTCTCACCGCCCTAACTGAGTATTTCCACTTAAACACAGGTTCCGTGTCCAGCCCGTCCGTCCTCTGGGAGGCTTATAAGGCCTTTTTTAGAGGACAGCGTATCTCTGTGGGATCCCAGAGAAAGAGGGACTCTGCTTTTCAGAGGTCCTTTTTAATTTTGGAATTAGCTGCTGCCGAACGCTCTCTGCTACATGCCCCCACAATGGGCCGGCTGCGCACGGTAACCTCTTTATGCAACCGTATAAAGTCCCTAGACATGTCCAAAATAGATAAATCTATTCTATGGGCGAAACAAAAATTCTATGAATTCTCAAATAAACCACATGGGATGTTAGTATCTAGGCTTAATCCTAGGCCCTACCTATCTTTCCCGGAACATATAAAATGCTCCGATGGGACTCCCACCTATTGTCCGCAGACAATGACCCAGGTATTTAGGGAATTTTACGACAAACTTTATAACTGCCTCTCCCCTGACCAACACCCCCCCTTTGACCAGAAAGTTTTTGAAACCTTTATGATGGATCTTTGCCTCCCCCGGCTTAATGAGACAGAGGTGCAGATTTTAAATGAACCCATTACTGAAGAGGAGCTTACTCGAACTGTCAAGTCCTTTCCTTCCCATAAAGCCCCAAGTCCAGATGGCCTTCCCTACACTTATTATAAGACCTTCCTCCCGACTATTTCAAAACACTATCTTTATTTAACTCCCTTCTACAAGGTCAATGCCCCTGCCAACAATTTTTACATTCCTATATCACGGTCATACCTAAACCGGACAAAGACCCTTCGCTTCCAGACAGCTATAGACCAATTGCACTTTTAAATTCTGATTACCAGCTCTTTACCAAAATTCTAGCTAACCGCCTCTCTCAATTCCTGACGAAATTAATAGATAAAGATCAAGTGGGATTTGTCCCTTCCAGGCATGCAGGGGATAATACTAGATGAACCATTGACCTTATTGATATATTAAATAGAGTCCGCCGACCTGCCCTGATCCTTAGCCTAGATGCCCAAAAGGCGTTCGATCGATTAAGCTGGCCATACATGTTCGCAACCCTTACTAAGTTCGGACTGAGAGGTCCTTTCCTTATGGCCCTCCATGCCCTTTACTCCAACCCCTCTTCTCAAGTCAAATTAGCGTCCTTCTCATCCAGGTCATTTCCTATGTCAAATGGTACCAGACAGGGCTGTCCCCTCTCGCCTCTCATTTTCATACTATGCCTGGAGCCATTGGCTAAGGCTATTAGATCACACCCAGACATACGGGGGTCTCTATGTGACAAAGAGGGTATAAACTCTCTTTGTTTGCTGATGACGTGCTTTTGACCCTCACTAATCTCCATGTATCACTCCCATCCCTACATGCCCTCCTATCTCAGTTCAGTTCACTTTCGGGTTATAAGATTAATACGTCCAAAACTGAAGCTCTGCCTTTACATCTCCCTCCTGACGATCTCATTTCACTAAAAAATTCATATCCCTATCGCTGGTGCACATCATCCCTCAAATATTTAGGAGTACAGATCACCCCCTCATATTTTACCCTTTATGCAGCTAATTATATCCCCTTATTTAAATATATCAAAGATATGTTAAGTAGATGTAATCCCCTACCGATATCTTGGATAGGTAGGATAAATGTTTTGAAGATGTCAGTGTTGCCCAAGTTATTATATTATTTTGAAACACTTCCTGTTCCTATCCCAATGGCCCAATTGAAACTCCTTAGAAGATGGTTTCTCAATTTTATATGGAGGGACGGGGCCCATAGAGTAGCCAGTTCGGTCATTTTCTCACCTAGGGGGCAGGGGGGTATGGGGGCTCCGGACATCCATAAGTACTACTTGGCTTCCCACCTCCGTGCGGTGGTGTCTTGGGCCAGCTTGCGTCCCCCAAACAGGTGGACGGAGATAGAGATGGGTTCGCTGTTCCCTGCTCACCCCTGTTCCCTGGTATGGTCTCTTGCTTTATTTGCTGACCCCAAACTCCACGACCTATGCCTGGGACCCACACTGTTCTCACTCAGGATATGGCGATCCTGCTATACCAAGTTCTCACTAGCTTCCTGCTGCCCGCCTTTCTCCAATGTGCTATTTAATCCCCTTCTACCTGATAGCCTTTCACACTCCCGGATGTTCCCTTGGGCCAAGGTGGGTTTGTTTCAGCTTAGACATTTTGTACACCTTGTCACCCGGAAACTATACTCCTTCCAGGACCTACAAATAAAACACCCTATTCCAAACCAGCTGTTCTTTTCATATCTCCAAATAACACATTATCTAGCATCCCTCTCACCTTCTCTTACTTTGACCAAACCTACACACTTTGAAGTTCTTTGCTCTCAGGGCCCATACCAACCGCGACTGATATCTGACATATATAGCCTTCTGCAAGAGAACCTTCCACTCTCTGCGGAGCCCCACACATATATGAGTAAATGGTCTCTTCTGACACAACAACAAATTTCCTCATCCCAATGGACAAAAAATTTGGACCTCAACATCCAAAATATCCCGATGTGTAGCGCAAAAAGAGACAGCTTATGAGGTGGCTTTGTTTTGGTATAGGACCCCCGAGGTCTTGCACCGTTACGATGCTTCCCTCTCTCCTTTGTGTTGGAGATGTGGAAGGCTTAGAGGTTTCCACTATCACATTTTTTGGTAGTGTGACCTGATAGTTCCCTTTTGGTCCATGGTGGTGTCGGTGCTCCAGCGGATTCTTGCATCCCAGATCCCGTTGGACCTGGTTCATCTCCTTCTGGGTCCCCCGTTTCCTGGTATGGGTAAATCCCTGAACAAATTGGCATCATATGTATTACTGGCCGCCAAAAGAGCTATCCCTGCGTGTTGGCTCTCCACTTCCTCCCCTACCCAGATGCAGCTTATATAAACTGTCACTGATATTCGTAGAATGGAGCATATGACAGCCATGGTGGAGGATGAGGTGGAGAGAATTGATAGGATTTGGGCTCCGTTATATGCAGGGCCCTTCATAGGTTCCCGGCTTCTGTTTTTCTTTTACTACCCCTTATCTATGAATTGAACTTTTATAGTAAAGTTTGCAGCAAGATGATCAATCTTTATTGATTTCATTTGGCTCTTATCTGTTGTTTATATTATAATTACTTCTGCTTACAATGTGTACTGACTCACTACTTTTGTAATCTTACTCCTGCTTTTTTTATTTTCTTGATTGCTATAGCTACAATATGTACACTATGTTTCTTTTATTTTTGAAAATTTCTTAATAAAAATACAATTTATAAAAAAAAAAAGTCACATAAATTCATCGAATGTGAAAGGGTAGGGGCTAGAATTGGGGGCCAATGGTATGTAATGGAACCGCCTGTCTCTCCATGTCGAACCAATCTGGTTTATTGCCAAAAGCATAGACAGTTGAAAATTCTGCCGATTGAGCCGCCTGGTAGTATCTCCAGAGTAGGGATGAGCTTTGTGTGGTTCGACTCGAACATCGTCTGTTCGCCCGTTCCCGAATTGCGAACGATATGGGCCGTTCGTGCCAAATTCCTGTGGTGCGTCACGACCCATAATTCACTGCGGCCTCGCAGTGCATTGCTGGCTGATGATTGGCCAAGCATGCACTATGACCCACATGCTTTGGCCAATCACAGCGCTGTCTGTAAAGAGAGCTGTAATTGGCCAAAGCCAGGGTGGCTTTGGCCAATTATGGCTCAGGGGGTTTAGTACACGCCCCACACTATATAAGGCCACCTGCACGGCAGCCCTGTGTAGTGTGCGTTGAAAGACAGAGACAGAGAGACAGTTTCATTTGGTTTAAGTTAGGTAGATTAGGCAGGACAGTCAGTCAGTTAGCTGCACTTACAGTGTATTGTGTATATATATATGCATCCCAGGTGTTGTATATATATTAATATATATATATATATATATATATATATATATATACTGTATTCAGTTTAGCTAGAACCATTCCTGTTATTATCTTCCTACTGACAGGCAGGCTTGTGTTGTTACAGTACTTACAGCTGCCTGAATTGCTGGTGTTCTTCTGATCCTATTATTACCACAGTCAGGCAGCTAGACTATTTACAGTTAGTGTAGTGCATCCTCCTCACAGTGTTCAGCTAAAGCTACAACTTAGTTTAGTGTGACCTCTGCACAGTATTCAGCTAAAGCTACAAGTTAGTGTAATGCGACCTCTGCACAGCGTTCAGCTAAAGCTACAAGTTAGTGTAGTGCGTCCTCTGAACAGTGTTCAGCTAAAGCTACAAGTTAGTGTAGTGCGTCCTCTGAACAGTGTTCAGCTAAAGCTACAAGTTAGTGTAGTGCATCCTCCTCACAGTGTTCAGCTAAAGCTACAAGTTAGTGTAATGGGACCTCTGCACAGTGTTCAGCTAAAGCTACAAGTTAGTGTAGTGCGTCCTCTGAGCAGTGTTCAGCTAAAGCTACAAGTTAGTGTAGTGCGACCTCTGCACAGTGTTCAGCTAAAGCTACCTGTAGAAGGTTGGTGGTGTTTTCTTGATCCTATCACTACCACAGGCAGCTACATTATTTTAACATTAGTGCAGTGCGTCCTCTTCACAGTGTTCAGCTAAAGCTACCTGTAGAAGGTTGGTTGTGTTTTCCTGATCCCATCACTACCGCAGGCAGCTACATTATTTTAACGTTAGTGTAGTGCGTCCTCTGCACAGTGTTCAGCTAAAGCTATCTGTAGAAGGTTGGTGGTGTTTTCCTGACTTTATCACTACCGCAGGCAGCTACATTATTTTAATGTTAGTGTAGTGCGTCCTCTTCACAGTGTTCAGCTAAAGCTACCTGTAGAAGGTTGGTGGTGTTTTCCTGATCCTATCACTACCGCAGGCAGCTACATTATTTTAACGTTAGTGTAGTGCGTCCTCTGAACAGTGTTCAGCTAAAGCTACAAGTTAGTGTAGTGCACAGTGTTCAGCAAAAGCTACAAGTTAGTGTAGTGCGTCCTCCTCACAGTGTTCAGCTAAAGCTACAAGTTAGTGTAGTGCGTCCTCCTCACAGTGTTCAGCTAAAGCTACAAGTTAGTGTAGTGTGACCTCTGCACAGTGTTCAGCTAAAGCTACAAGTTAGTGTAGTGCGTCCTCCTCACAGTGTTCAGCTAAAGCTACAAGTTAGTGTAGTGCGACCTCTGCACAGTGTTCAGCTAAAGCTACAAGTTAGTGTAGTGCATCCTTTGAACAGTGTTCAGCTAAAGCTACAAGTTAGTGTAATGCACAGTGTTCAGCTAAAACTACAAGTTAGTGTAGTGCGTCCTCTGAACAGTGTTCAGATAAAGCTACAAGTTAGTGTAGTGCACAGTGTTCAGCTAAAGCTACAAGTTAGTGTAGTGCGTCCTCTGAACAGTGTTCAGCTAAAGCTACAAGTTAGTGTAGTGCGACCTCTGCACAGTGTTCAGCTAAAGCTACCTGTAGAAGGTTGGTGGTGTTTTCCTGATCCTATCACTTCCACAGGCAGCTACATTATTTTAACGTTAGTGCAGTGCATCCTCTTCACAGTGTTCAGCTAAAGCTACCTGTAGAAGGTTGGTGGTGTTTTCCTGATCCTATCACTACCGCAGGCAGCTACATTATTTTAAGGTTGGTGTAGTGCGTCCTCTGCACAGTGGTCAGCTAAAGCTACAAGTTAGTGTAGTGCGACCTCTGCATAGTGTTCATCTAAAGCTACCTGTAGAAGATTGGTGGTGTATATATATATATATATATATATATATATATATATATATATATATATATATACAGTGGGGATGGAAAGTATTCAGACCCCCTTACATTTTTCACTCTTTGTTATATTGCAGCCATTTGCTAATATCATTTAAGTTCATTTTTTTCCTCATTAATGTACACACAGCACCCCATATTGACAGAAAAACACAGAATTGTTGACATTTTTGCAGATTTATTAAAAAAGAAAAACTGAAATATCACATGGTCCTAAGTATTCAGACCCTTTGATGTGACACTCATATATTTAACTCAGGTGCTGTCCATTTCTTCTGATCATCCTTGAGATGGTTCTACATCTTCATTTGAGTCCATCTGTGTTTGATTATACTGATTGGACTTGATTAGGAAAGCCACACACCTGTCTATATAAGATCTTACAGCTTACAGTGCATGTCAGAGCAAATGAGAATCATGAGGTCAAAGGAACTGCCTGAAGAGCTCAGAGACAGAATTGTGTCAAGGCACAGATCTGGCCAAGGTTACAAAAACATTTCTGCTGCACTTAAGGTTCCTAAGAGCACAGTGGCCTCCATAATCCTTAAATGGAAGACGTTTGGGATGACCAGAACCCTTCCTAGAGCTGGTCGTCCAGCCAAACTGAGCTATCAGGGGAGAAGAGCCTTGGTGAGAGAGGTAAAGAAGAACCCAAAGATCACTGTGGCTGAGCTCCACAGATGCAGTCGGGAGATGGGAGAAAGTTGTAGAAAGTCAACCATCACTGCAGCCCTCCACCAGTCGAGGCTTTATGGCAGAGTGGCCCGACGGAAGCCTCTCCTCAGTGCAAGACACTTGAAAGCCCGCATGGAGTTTGCTAAAAAAAAACACCTCAAGGACTCCAAGATGGTGAGAAATAAGATTCTCTGGTCTAATGAGACCAAGATAGAACTTTTTGGCCTTAATTCTAAGCGGTATGTGTGGAGAAAATCAGGCACTGCTCATCACCTGTCCAATCCCAACAGTGAAGCATGGTGGTGGCAGCATCATGCTATGGGGGTGTTTTTCAGCTTCAGGGACAGGACGACTGGTTGCAATTGAGGGAAAGATGAATGCGGCCAAGTACAGGGATATCCTGGACAAAAACCTTCTCCAGAGTGCTTAGGACCTCAGACTGGGCAGAAGGTTTAACTTTCAACAAGACAAGGACCCTAAGCACACAGCTAAAATAACGAAGGAGTGGCTTCACAACAATTCCGTGACTGTTCTTGAATGGCCCAGCCAGAGCCCTGACTTAAACCCAATTGAGCATCTCTGGAGAGACCTAAAAATGGCTGTCCACCAACGTTTGCCATCCAACCTGACAGAACTGGAGAGGATCTGCAAGTAGGAATGGCAGAGGATCCCCAAATCCAGGTGTGAAAAATTTGTTGCATCCTTCCCAAAAAGACTTATGGCTGTATTAGATCAAAAGGGTTATTCTACTACATACTGAGCAAAGTGTCTGAATACTTAGGACCATGTGATATTTCAGTTTTTCTTTTTTTATAAATTTGCAAAAATGTCAACAATTCTGACTTTTTCTGTCAATATGGGGTGCTGTGTATACATTAATGAGGAAAAAAATGAACTTAAATGATTTTAGCAAATGGCTGCAATATAACAAAGAGTGAAAAATGTAAGGGGGTCTGAATACTTTCCGTCCCCACTGTATATATATATATATATATATATATATATATATATATATATATATATATATATACATATCCGAGCTTAGTGCAGCTAAGCTACATCTCACTGCAGGCCATTAGTATGTCTGGAAGGCCAACAAGGAGAGGCAAACAGTCACAAGCCAATAAAAGAGGGCAAGCAGGCTCTGTGTCTAGAGGCAACAGTGCTGGTCGTGGAGACGGTGCATCCTCATCAGCACGTGGCCGTGGGACACGCTTGGCCTTTTTTTCGGCAGCTGGCCATGTTGAGCCGCAACATGCGGAAGACTTGGTCGAGTGGATGACCAAGCTGTCCTCATCCTCCTCATCCTCCCTCACCCATGCTCAGGGTACTTTGGCAAAGCAGCTGCCAACGCGGCCTCTTCCCTCAGCTCAATGGCATCAGTGACTCCTTCTGTAGCCCCACCATGTCCTCCTGAGGAGTCCCTCGAACTGTTTGACCACAGTGTTGGGTACATGCTCCAGGAGGATGCCCAGTGTTTAGAAGGCTCTGATTATGATACTGAGCTAGATGAAGGCAGTAACGTGAGCACGGACAGAGGGGGTGCCCAAGAAGGACAGCAATCTGGCAGTCATGCTCCCCCTGCTGTAGCATACTGCCAGGTCTGCTCCAGTGATGAGGAGGGAGGGGATGACGAGGTCACTGACTCAACATGGGTGCCTGATAGGAGAGAGGAGGAGGAGGAGGGGGCCAGCCTAAGGGCAGCACACTGACTGCATCACACCGCAAAGCTCCGCATGTGCAGGGCGCTGCAGTCTCTGCACGTTATTCCAAAATTTCTTTGGTGTGGGCCTTTTTTGAGACGAGTGCATCAGATCGCACCGCTGCTATTTGCAACATATGTCTCAAGCGTATCTCGCGTGGCCAAAACATCTCCCGCTTGGGCACAACATGCTTGACCAGACATATGTTGACCTGCCATGCAGTTCGTTGGCAAGCGTATCTAAAAGACCCACACCAAAGAACAAAGAAGACCTCTCCTTGCTCCTCATCAGCTGAGATCTCCAACCCCACTATACCTTCAGTCCTCTCTGAGACCTGCACTGAGAGGAATGAAGGCATAGAATTAGGTGTATAAATTCAAAACCAAAAGGTATATACTGCGCTATCCCATAAAGTGTTCAATAAACAAAAATCATGTGTCTATAAAAAACCCAAAAATGTTATTGCTGCTGCAACCCTAAATGTGAGACAACCTCCATTACAAAATACTATACAAAGAAAGGCTGCGCTGCTGTGAATAAGTGAGTGTGGTCATGAACCATTTATATGACCATAACATGTACACCTATATATGATAAAAAACGATTAATGATATTTGGAAAAGGGATGATGATACCTGGAACACACATTAGTTACCATAAATATGTGACATATAAGATTACTCCTTATGTATATGTGCAATCAAACATCAAGTATGTTGAACAAGGTCCATACAAAAACGTTCCTTTGCTGGAAATGTCTTTCACCAGTGGAGAATGAAAAAGCATTAATAATATTGGTATAAAATAAAACAACACTCTTCTGCTGATGTGAAGCATGCACTGTTGTCACCCTGAAGAATGTGATGATAGGGAAATTCCTCCACCAAACTAAACGATCTGCCCCTTACCAGATCTTTTGATCTCTTGTTTAAGGAGATCGTATGTGCAGGTGGCTGTGTCCCCCAGCCACTGGGTCTCTATCAAAAATATGGCTCCAAGGGTCACCTCTCAGGGGGTCCGCTGGATGATAGACTGGCACTCTCCGATCACCGACCCGCACCCCCGATCCGGTGCTGCTTGCAGTTGAAGTCCCTGCACAAGCTACACTGCGAGCCAGGAGCACAAGCTACTCCTGGCTCGCAGTGTAGCTTGTGCAGGGACTTCAACTGCAAGCAGCACCGGATCGGGGGTGCGGGTTGGTGATCGGAGAGTGCCAGTCTATCATCCAGCGGACCCCCTGAGAGGTGACCCTTGGAGCCATATTTTTGATAGAGACCCAATGGCTATATATCATATATCATCTATATATCAAATATCATTAATCGTTTTTTATCATATATAGGTGTACATGTTATGGTCATATAAATGGTTCATGACCACACTCACTTATTCACAGCAGCGCAGCCTTTCTTTGTATAGAATTAGGTGTGCCACAGCCAAGTACTTGTGGGCAATCTGCTTTTGGTACACCGATGTCAGATTGTACCAGGCAAAGTTCCCTGCCCCAGCTGCTGCACCGCCGAAAGAAGTTCACTCCCAGCCATCCACATGCCCAGAATGTTGAATGCTAGCTTGGCAAAATTGCTAGCACTTCAACTGCTACCTTTTCAGTTGGTAGACTCTGCCCCCTTCCTCAGTGGTAGGTACCCAAACGCCACTTTTTCTCCCGGAAGGCGATTCTGGCTCTCTACCAGCATGTGGAAGGCAATGTCCATGCCTCCCTGGACAGGGCAGTCAGTGGTAAGGTGCATATTACCGCTGACCCAAGGTCCAGCAGGCATGGACAGGAACGTTACCCAAGTTTCACGGCGCATTGGGTGATTCTGTTGGCAGCTGGGAAGGATGCAGGACAAGGTGCAGTAGTGTTGGAGGTTGTTCCGCCACCACGCCTCCAAAATGCCACTACTAATGATTCTGACACACCTCTCTCCTCCACCCCCTCCTCTTCTTCTTCCTCCATGGCCTCTTCCCGTGCTTTGTCCTCGGAACCAGCGGTGCTCCGTAGGCATTCAAGGGGCTACTCAAGTATGCAGGCCAAAAGATGCCATGCGGTGCTTGAGCTGGTGTGCTTGGGGGACAGGAGCCACACTGGAGCCACACTGGGGCAGAGGTTCTGTCAGCTCTGCAGGGGCAGGTTCAGAGGTGGTTGATGCCACACCAACTTAAGGCAGGAATGGTGGTTTGCGACAATGGCACCAACCTCCTCTCCACCCTCCGACAAGGACAAATGACCCATATGCTCTTTTTGGCTCATGTCCTTAACTTGGTGGTGCAGCGGTTCTTGGGCAGGTACCCGAGCTTACAGGATGTCCTGAGGCAGGCCAGGAAAGTCTGTGTGCATTTCCGCATTTCCCGTCATATAATGCCAGTGCTCGGCTGGCAGTCTTCCTAAAGGAATTTAACCTGCCCAAGAACCGCCTAATCTGTGACATGCCCACCAGTTGGAACTCAATGTTGGCCATGCTGCAGCGGCTGCACATGCAGCAGAGGGCCATCAATGAGTAGCTGTAAGACTATGGCACCAGGACAGGGTCAAGGGAGCTTGTTTTTTTTCCCACGCCAGTGGGCCATGATCAGGGATGCATGCACTGTCCTGTCACCATTTGAGGTGGCCACGAGGATGGTGAGCAGTGACAGTGCATGCATCAGTGACACTGTCCCCCTTGTCCACCTGTTGGAGCACACGCTGCGTGGAATAATGGACAGGGCACTTGAGGCAGAACAGAGGCAGGAAGAGGAGGACTTCCTTAGCTCTCAAGGCCCCCTTTATCCAGACAGTGTTCATGCGTGCCCGCCGATCACACAAGAAGAGGAGGAGGAGGAGGAGGATTGTGTCAGTATGGAGGTGGAGCCTGGTACTCAGCATCAGCAGCAGTCTTTAAGGGATCATTTACAGTCCCAAGAAACACATGGACTTGTACGTGGCTGGGAGGAGGTGGCTGAGGATCATGTCGTCCTTAGTGACCCAGAGGACTTGGGACTGAATGCCTCAGCAAACCTACGCTGCATGGCCTCCCTGATCCTGCAAAGCCTGCGGAAGGATCCTCGTATTCATGGTATCAAGGAGGGGGATCGTTACTGGCTGGCAACCCTCCTTGATCCACGTTACAAGGGTAAGGTTGCAGACCTTATCTTGCCATCGCAGAGGGAGCAGAGGGTGAAACATCTTTGGGAGGCCTTGCAGAAAGGTCTGTGCAACGTGTTCACAGATACTGGGAGGTTACAAACTCCTGTTTCTGGACAACGTGTTGCTGAGGATTCGGTCAGTAAAAGAAGGAGCAGTGGAGAAGGTGGCCATCTGACCGATGCATTCAGACAATTTTTTAGTCCTAGACTATCTATCAACTAGAGTATCTGTGAGGGGTTGCAGTGTTGTGGCACCAGCACCAGTGCCTAAGGCCCAATTTTTCAGCCCCTGTTCAACAGGGACATGTAATTAGAATTCTTGATCTAATATTTCACAGCAGGGCCCGTTTCTGCACCCACCAAGAGTATCTGTGAGGACTTACAGTGTTGTGGCACCAGCACCACCACCAAAGGCCCAATTTTTCTGCCCCTGTTCAACTGGGGCATGTAATTACAATTCTTGATCTAATATTTCACAGCAGGGCCCTGTGAGGGCTTACAGTGTTATGGCCACAACAACACCTAAGGCCCAAATTTCTGCTGAGTATATAGGGCAGGCCCCTACTTTCAAACATCCAACTTACAAAAGACTTCTACTTGCAAACGGAAGGAGACAACAGGAAATGAGATGAAATCTACCCCTAGGAAGGGAAATTCCCTCCTGTAAGAGTTAATATGGGAAAAACTTTTCTCCTTTCCACTGATGCTTTATCACCAATCCTTGTTTCACAAAAAAACGCAAATTTTCAAAAAACATTTGTCATTGGGACAAAAAGTGAGGAGAAATCTTCTGAAGAGGAGCACAGACAGCAAAACAAATTCACAGGGGTGATAACCCTTCCCTAGGTTTTCCAAAAAGCTTAAAATAGATTTTATGGCTGGAGCTAAACACGTTAAAAATGTACCAGTTCAAAATTACAAACAGATTCTACTTAACAACAAACCTACAGTCCCTGTTTTGTTTGCACCACCTGTATACTGCTGTTCAGAGTATATAGGGACTGGGGGCCCCACACCTTTCCTTTTTTAATTTGGGTGCGGGGTTCCCCTTAATATCCATACAAGACCCAAAGGGCCTGGTAATAGACTTGGGGGTACCCATGCCGTTTGTCTCACTGATTTTCATCCATATTGCCAGGACCTGACATTACATTAAAGCCGCAAGCAGTTTTAAATGACTTTTTTTCCTTTAAAAATGACATTTTGTGCAGGGACTGTTATAAGCACGGGAAACACGCGCCACTTTACAGGCATACTATAGACACCCCCCAGGTATGATATTTAAACTTTTTACTTTAATCATCATTTAAATTACTGCTACCGAAAAAACTGACATTTTTAAAAGTTTTTTTTGCATTGATACATGTTCCCTGGGGCAGGACCCGGGTCCCCAAACCCTTTTTAGGACAATACCATGCAAATTAGCCTTTAAAATGAGCACTTTTGATTTTGAACGTTCGAGTCCCATAGACGTCAATGGGGTTCTAACGTTCATGCAAATTTTCGTTCCGTTCGCAGGTTCTGATGCGAACCGAACCAGGGGGAGTTCGGCTCATCCCTACTCCATAGGTTTGGTAACCCCAGACCTCCACGTGTGCGTCCTCTATATAGTACGCTTTTAGGGCATCAGTAGCCTTTGTTTCCCCAAATAAATGTTGTTATCTGAGATTGAAGCTTCTCTAATTGATGCTTCTTTACTAGAATTGGAAGGGAGAAAAAAAGATATAGGATTCTGGGAAAGAGGGTAATTTTGATCAAGTGCACCCTACCCAGCCATGACAGGTTACCCTATCCCCAGCTGGATATGTCCGCATCCAATTTTTTAAACATAGGAGGGTAATTGCTATTATATAGGTGGTCTATATTGGCTGCCAAGTTGATACCCAGGTAAGGAATGTGAGACAAATTCAAAGTGGTCTTTTAGCCGTTCAACCAATGGTGCCACGGTGGAAATTTTTAACGCTGCCGATTTGGTCATGTTTACTTTAAGTCCAGAGACCCTCCCAAAGTCCTGTAAGAGTTTAACAATATTATAAGTAGAAATAAGGGGGGAGGTGATGAACAGTAGCAGGTCATCTGCAAATAAGGCACATTTATGCGAACGTTGGCCACATCTCACCCCATGAATGTCAGGATGCTCCCTAATTGCAATTGCCAGGGTTTCAAATTGCAATGGCAAAATTGATAGGGAAGAGAGGGAATCCCTGTCGAGTCCCCTTTGAGATTGGGAAAGGGTCTGAGTAACAGCTTTGAATCTGACCTGGGCTCTTGGTCGATCATTTAGAGTTCGTATAATTTGCAGAAATCTTGGGCCAAATCCCCATCTATTAAGGACCTCGAATAGGTATGACCAGTCAACAGTGTTGAGAGCTTTCTGTAGGTCTACTGATAGCAGGAACCCCTCCTGACGCGGACCCCCATCCCATTTCGACTGCAAATGGAATACTATATCTACTGCTCTACATATCTGATCTGGGCCTTGTCTCCCCAGGATGAATCCCACCTGATCTTTGTGAAAATAGCTTCCTATAAATTTAGATAATCTATTGGCCAGTATCTTTGTCAGTATCTCTAGATAATTTTTGAGCAGAGATATAGGCCTGCTGCCATCAGAGTGGTCCTTACCCAGTTTGGGGATAACTGAAACATAAGCAAGATTGGCCTCATTGTCCAGGGAGGAACCCTCACGAAGGGAGTTGAAGAATCTTGTTAAGAATAAAGCGATAGTGGGAGCAAAAATGCTATAGTACCGGGTAGAGAACCCATCTGGTCCTGGGGCCGAGCCCTTCTTCAAGTTTTTGATCACTTCCAATTCCTCCTATTCTGCAATTGGTTGATCTAGGTCTGTTCTATGTCTGTTGTTTTCCAGCTTACGGAGTGGAATTTCATCTAAAAAAGCAGAAAGACTTGAAGGTTGGGATCCCTACTCCCCCTTATATAGTTTGGTATAAAATTCATGAAGTGCGGTCATAACCCACTGAGGATTTTGTGTAAGAGTTCCCACCTTGTCACGTATTTTGGGAAAGAAGAATGAGCTGGGCCTGGGGGACAACTTGGCAGCCAGTTTGGGGCAGATTCTGTCTTTATGCAGATAGAAATGGGCGTTCTTCCACTGTATATGTTTTTCAGCCTGGGTGGTCAAGGCAAGATAAAGGGCGACCCTCCCGGATTCCAGTAAAGCCTTAAGCCCCATACACACTATCAGATTTTCTGTTGATTTTTGTCTTCAGATTTACCAAAACCATGTAGTGCAAGGGTCTGCCTAATTGCATACAAATTGAAACTCCTAAGGTTTGACCTCATATTATATGGTTTTGGTTAATCTGAAGGAAAAAATCTGCAGAAAATCTGATAGTGTGTATGGGGCTTTAGACTTGGAAGTCGGGGTTCTTTTTATGGTTTTTGGATAGTGTAAGAAAGTTACATTCTAGGTTTACTATATCTGCCTGTCTTTCACGCTTAAGCTTTGTGGAGAGTTGAATAATCTTACCCCTAATCACTACTTTATGAGCCCAAAGAGTTGAAGGGGTTCCCTATTGTCGTCAACTTGGAAGTATTCCCCCAAGTCTTTATCTAGCATGGTGCAGTGGACTGGGTTAATTAGGATAGATTCATTCAAGCGCCATCGATATGGTTGTTTGGGGCCCTGTGGATTCATTAGGAAGCATTTTACCATCGAGTGTTCTGACAAAGGGGATTCCATGATGCTCGACTTGGTGATAAATGGGATTGTTGGACTTTCTGTAAAAATATGTTCTATTCTCACTAGAGTCGAATGTGGAGCCGAATAATGAGTATAATCCTTCATAGATGGGTTAAATTCCCTCCAAATATCTACTAGCCCCTGGGAGTGGAGAAGTTTGGCGATTTTGAGACTATGCTTGGGAGGATGCAGAAAGTGACTGAGACCATTTCCTGATTTGTCTAACATGTTATCTAGTGCAATATTTGAATCCCCTCCCATTAGTAGAGTGCCCACAAAATGAGGAGAGAGGGTGTTTATCATGGAGTGAAAAAACTGGGCTTATCTGCGGTTCGGAGCGTAATAGGAGATAAATGTGTATGTGGCCCCTGTCAGAGAGCCTGCCAGGAGAATATATCTACCCTCCAGGTCTCTGAAAAGGATTGAATTAAGAGAAACCATACTGGCGTGCAGAGACTGCCATCATCCTATACATATTAGAAAAAGATTGTCTGCAACAAAGTGCATATAAGGGACGCCCCTTTGGATTTTAAAGGCAGAGAAAGAGTATGGAGAGTGTGTAACCATAAAAGGCACCGGCAGTGCCAACTTTATTAGTATACAAAAAAATAGATAACAAATGTCTAAAAAGACAAGACAAGCATATACAAAAGGTAATCAATCTCTTTACAGAAAATTGTATCTGAGACATGTAGAGCATAAATAGAACATGAATGAAATCACCCAGTGCCAGCGAACCCAAACCATCCACCCACACAGGGTGAGTGTGGTGGAGGTAGGTGGCTAATGCATATATCCCGACATGTTTCGGAGAAGACCGTAGTCAAACTTGTATACTCCTTCTTCAGGGGAATTGTTTATACATACAGATGGGTGAAAGAGAATGGTTTCTTGTCTCTAAAATATAAATATGAACATCAATAAGTAACATAGCAGAAAAAGGGACCAAAGGAATGGTCTACTTTGTAGCTATTGTTATATAACAAAAAATCATCAATCATAGTACTTACATAGTGAAGCTCATGTCATGAATAAAAACAAGCAGATAAGGAAATCAACATGCTGGTTGTGAGGGTCCTAGGGTGACAGGGAGAGCGCCTGCGACAACATGCGGAACCACAAGGGCACCTTCACAAGGTACGCCTAATCCACCCTGTAGCAAACAATATCAGCATTAGGGGGAAAGATTGCACAAGAGGAGAGGCCAAAAAAGTATGTTTTTTGCTTTATAAATAAGTAAGGACAGGCCCTGTGAGGCGCCAAATCCATAAAAGGCATGGTTCTTATCTGGGTATTAAAAGTGGATCAGGGACAACTGCTGCTGACAGTCCGGTGTCTGCCACTGTATTGGCATAAGACATCCAGATCTGAGCAGAAAAGTGGCTTATATATAGGAGCCAAAGGGTGATTATGGCAGAGTTGCTCAAAACGATGCAGCTGTGTAGTGACACAGCTGACGATGATTGGATCGGGGGGTGTGTAAGGAAGGGCCAATCCAAGGCAAACCGAAAGACAGCTCCGGCCGCTGCGCTGACACGCACGGCGTGACACCTCCAGGTCTCTGATTTCTTTTTGGGGGAGAAGGCTCCCCTTTAGTCTTGTCTGCCACTTTAGCTAAGTAGAATTAGGGAAATTTGGCATGTATACATTTCGGGTTATATTGTTTGGGGAAGTGTGTTTCCTGTAAGAGGAGTACCTCAATATGCTGGGAGTGGGAGAGCTAAAAATATATCTGGCACTTCAGTGGCGAGTTCAGTCCTTGGACATTGTGAGAGGCTACTTTAAAGAGTGTTGGCGTGTCATTGGGTGAAGCCATGGACCAGAAGGGAAGTGAAATGCAACACTGTGTAGAGACCTACCTTCCCCCATGAGAAACCGGTCAGAAACCTTGTAAGGAAGATGAGGAGACAAACCCTCAATAACAGCGTAAATGTATTGCTTCCATAGTGTCTGAAAGGAGAAAGAAAAGATAAGGTGAGCCAGGAAATGAGGAGTAGAAGGAGAATAGCAAAAAGAAAGGGCCCGGGGATGTCATGGGAATAGCTTCCCACTGGGCTCCCCAGAGACAAAGAGATGGGGACAGGCGCACCTACCCCCACTCTAAGGCATAACCACACAAGATTCTGCCTGGGTTGCAGAACAACAGCTGCCATCAGGAGTGTCAACATTTGACTCCTGAAGGCAGAGGAAGGAGCATAACTACCACTCTGGCCAAAGTGAGTACCCAACACCAAGTTATAAAAATGAAATCCCCTGTAGTATAACTTTGCTATGGAAATAATGAGCCTGGGAGGCTCCTCCTCCCCCTGAGGCAGAATCCCTGCTCGTAGTCCCTCGGGGAGAGCTAGGCACCTCCAATCAGTGTACGAAGCCTCCAACTCCACGGGCAAGGGATCCGGCAACAACCAAGGGCCATTCTAGTAAATACAGGTAATACTGTTAAGGGACCAAAGACCCTGCTAAGGGGCATGGTGGGAGAGAGATCCTTACTGTAAGCCCAAATCCTGAGTCCCCTTGGACATCAAGTAGGCCTGGTTATCATAAGGCTAATGAGAGACAGGCCAAACATACTATGAAATGTTAAACAAGTAACATACTGTCCAGTAAACTACATAACCCGTTAGAGAAACTGTGAATTCAAAGGTGAACAGATAGACTACCAAATGAAAAGGTGGGACTCCCTAAGAAGTGAAATCACAAGCTGATGCCCGTAACTACAAAGGATGAAAGGAATAATGTCGGAAGTTCAAGGTGGATGAGAGTCCTTGGATCTTTTTGGCTGTTGTTTCTGCCACATCGGAGCGATTGGACTTTGCGGTGAGGGACGCTTTGCTGATCCAGTATTCTTGTGACCTGAGGACGAGGGTGGATCCTGGAACATGAGGCAAAGATGATCTAATAGACACTCGCCATCTTGGAAAGTGGAGAAGCCATATGTCTTGCCTTTGTATACCAAGTAGAGGCCTGTCCGTGATGGATTCCGGGAGCCCTCTGATTCGGAAATTGTAATGCCTAGAACGATTTTCCAAATCGTTGATTTTGGCGAGGGCTGTTTCTAGTTGGTCCTGTAGGTCTTGAATGTGGGAAGTATTCTGACTATTCTGACTATTCTGAAGTATTCTGGTCCTGGCTATTGTCTGATCCATCTTATGTTCAATGGCCTCAATCCTAGATCCCAGGTTTTGGAGGTCTGCTTGAATAGTGGAAGTAATTTAAGAAGTGGTTTGGGCAAGACCCTTGGAGAGCATAAGTTGAAATTCCGTTTGGTGTGATGGGGAGTGTGTGTCTGAAAGCGCCGAAATGGCAGGGCTATCTTTAGGATCCCTCATGGGGGTGGTGATTAATTCCTCCAACGTTCTCTCAAGGAGGGACACAGTAGAAGCTGGTGATAGCAGTTGGGGGAGCATAGCACTGACAGCATCCTGCTGTGACTGAGAAGTGGGCTGTGGGCCTTCATCAGTGCCTGCCTCCATTTCCTCTCCCCTAGCCCCCTCCTCAAATGGAGCTCCCAACCCCATCTTGTCGGCTTCTGTGGTAGAGCTGAGGAATCCTGGGTGGTGGGACAAATTCCTCCCAACAGTCCCCGAGCTCATGGGCACTGTGCCCTGCTATTCTCCTTGATTCCTGTCCCCAGATGGGAGAGGAGACGATCTGCTGTATGTGGGTGTGGGGAGTTGTGGCTGGGCTTAGCAGGCTGGCACTGAGGGGAGGCTGGATAGGCCTGGGTCCGGTGGAGCTCACCCTGCCTATCACGATTGCTCCTGGCTACGGGGATGCAGTCCCTGGTATGTCTGCTGCTCCAGTATTCACTAGGAGAGGACCAGGAGTCTGCCCGCCTGCATCCGTGGGGTTGTGTAGGCCTTACCAGGAGTGGGGCCGCAAGGCTGCATAAGCTTAGTCGACAGGGGGCCCTGCTGTCTGCTCTTGGTTCTCCCCTTGGGTGTGGGGGTCTCCTCTGGCAGGTCTGCAATCTCTCCTGTAGTCTAGGTGGGGATCGGGGATCCATCTGGTAGCTGCGGTGGTGACGGCAGGCCAGAGTGGAATGGAGCTCCGAGCTAGGTGTCCATCTCGGGAACTCCGTGCATGCGCCATGGAACATTTTTAATGCTACACTGAAAAATATTACAAAATGATTGAAAGAAAACTAAAAAAAAAATTAAATTTAATTGGGGAAATAGAAATTAAAAAATGGCAATTTGCCAAATTAGACTATGCCTTCAAGATCTCTTACTTCATGACACCTGGCGTACCCTCCATCAAAAAGACAAGGATTTTACCTTCTTCTCTGTCCCACACAATACTCTTGCCTCGACTACTTATTTCTTACACAACAAGATCTCTCCTGCCTGATGGCGGCAACTATAGAGCCTATGACCGTATCTGATCACCACCCCAAATCAGTCACACTTACCTTTCCCGACATGATCACAAACACCCAAATCTGGAGATTAGATCCGTACATTCTGACAGACAAAATCACAGAAACAGAGATTTGTAAATGCCTCGTTGATTACTTCAATGAGAACAACACCCCGATATTTCCAAACTGACTCAAAGGGAGACACAAATATGTGTATTGAGAGGAAAGCTTATTTCCTTAAGAGTGGCAATTAAAAAAGAAAAGAAAGAGGAGCATGCATGGCATCCGATGATGGTGGACGTGTAATTCCTCCAATCACCACCGCCTTCCATTACTCCCGCACAGCGTCTGAGAGCTCACTCAGCCACGGGAGACCCCCTACCACATCACTGCACCTCTCAGGCAACCCATGGTGTAATACGGACCAAAGCAAACGGCTCTATCATCCACTCCAGAGCTGCGGCCTTCACAGACTCTAGATTGCTTCCTGTGCAGGCCCAAATCCCTGGCCTCGAGTATGCAGAGCTCCCCGCCGGACCCCGCGGACGCGCCCGAGGAGGTAGGAGACATTCCTCTATTGTTTGCACCCTCTCCAACCACAGAGATGTCAGCCTCCCTCACTGTAGAAATCCTGGACACTAAACTGCAATCTCTCCTGCGAAGCCTGACATATACCATCACCAGAGAAATGGGAAAATTGCTCAAGAACTGAGGGGAGAGATAACACACATAGGAGAATGTACTGACACTTTAGAAACTAAGTTTGATGATCTAATACAGTACATCCATGTTTTGGAGGAAGACAATGCGGGCCTGAAACAATCGATTTCCCAGCTCCAGTCCCAGCAAGAAGATTTGGAGAATAGGAAACGCCACCAAAACTCGCGTATTAGGGGCATCCCTGAATCTGTGGTATACCGAGAGATTTGTCCTTACCTACTGATCATCTTTAATACCATAGCCCCTCTTATCCCTGACATAGACTGGCGACTGGACAGGGCGCACAGATCACTGGCCCCTAAACCTCCTGTAGGGACAAATCCCAGGGATATCATAGTACGCTTTCACTATGATAGCAAGGAAGCCCTCACTCTGGCCACTCACAATAAAACACAGTTGGAATTCAAGGGTGCTAAAATACTAATTTTTAGCGATTTATCAATTGGCACCCAATTCTCCATGAGGGATCTCCAAGAGAGCAAGGCATTCATACGTAATATTGGCCTCCCGCCACTTCCAGAAGAGGACCCTGTACCGCTTTATGCAACACCTAAACCTGCATCCAATCCAGGTCAGATCTGGACCCCAGTTCGCCAGAAATCGCAGAAGGCCTTTTCCACCCCTCAATGGTACCTTTTTCCCAGGCACCCAACCTGAGAGCCTTCCTTGAGACTATTTGTTTAGTCCTACTCTGGGCCGCGTACCACCAAGTTCCCCTCATTTGGGGAGTGTTTACCCATACCCATGGGTTGATTTTCTAGCTTGTTACAACTCAAACTTTTTATTAGCTTCCTTTTTTTTTGCTGGAAGATGGCAGGGATCACTCCAGGCGGATTGGAGCCCCCCATGCCCCTCTTCTCGATTCATGGCCATGACCATGGATTCCTGAGTTCTGACCCCTGTAGTTCACTGACTCTATGTTTTTATAGGTCCTTTTTGACCTATTTTTCATTTTTTTTGCTACCCTGTTTAGACTTCTTTTCAAAGCTGATTTTCACTGCTGTTATATGCTTCCCTATGCCTTTTCTCCACAGGATACACAATGGACTTTTTTTGTTGTTTTTGATTCCCACTGATATCTGCAGCCTAACTATATTACACCATAATGGCTTCACGGATCTTCACTTATAATGTGAAGGGTTTTAACTCTGTTCATAAACTATGGTTAGCTGTGAAAGAGTTCAAAACATCAGCCGCTGAAGTAGTCCAGGAAACTAATTTCCGCTCTGGGGGATCCTTTAAATTTGCTACAAAACATTTTCCTGTCTCTTTTATAGCCTCTGACCCCTCTGGCAAAGCAGGCATTTCCATACTGATAACACAATCCTGCCTCCTAAGAGTAAAATCTTCCTATCTGGATCCCCATGGTAGATACATTTTCCTGGACTGCGACTACCTATCACGCTCGTCTACTCTGGTTAACATTTATGCTCCCAACTCAGGTCAAATCCAGTTTCTCACTAATGTGCTTGGGAAACTCAGAAAATATTCACAACCCTTTATGATTGTTGGGGGGGACTTTAATATAACTATGTCCCAAGAAGAGACAGACACACATTATTTTCATCAAATCCCTCGGCGAAAGTAGAGCGCCAATCCACCTCTTTTTGTAGACTTTTCAGATACCACAATTTACTAGCTATCTGGCGGATAAAACACCCTACACATAAACAATTTACATTCTATTCTCCTCCCCATAAAATGTATTCTATATTAGATTATTTTCTTGTAACATCCCCTCTATTGACAACCACAGTTGCTTCGGAAATTAACCCCATTACTTGGTCAGACCATTCCTCTGTCCAGCTTGATCTCACACTCTCCTCATCTACAACTAGAACCTGTCACTGACAACTTAATGCCTCCCTTCTCCACAACTCTGTTATAAGCACTCAACTGTCTCATGAACTTTCTGAGTTTTTTCAGCTAAATGAACACACTGTGGCAGACGTTTCCACCCTTTGGGAGGCACATAAAGCCTATTTTAGAGGCCAGTTTATTTCGGCTGGCTCTCGCCTAAAAAGAGACTATGCAACACAGAGACTCAATATCCTCTCTCAGCTATGTAAAGCAGAAGGACTGCTGCTTACCTTCCCTACAGTGACATGTCTGCACACATACACCTCTCTACGCAAACGGCTGAAATCCCTTGATATGAATAGATGCTCCAAGTCTCTTCTTTGGGCCAAACAGAAATTTTATGAGTTTTCCAACAAACGCCATAGAATGCTAGTAAATAAGCTTAAACTCGGCCCATTCCTTTCTTTCCCTGAGTTTCACAAGCTGATGGCTCTCCAACTCATTGTCCACAAACAATGTCTAAGGTATTCGACCCTTTAAAATTACCCAAATTATCATCCTCCCAAATATCCGCGCTGAAAGCTGCTATTACGCCAGAAGAATTAGCTGCTGTAGTAATAGACCTCCCACTACACAAATCACCAGGCCCAGATGGTTTGTCCTATTTTTACTATAAGACCTTCCTCCCAATTCTGAGTCCCTACTTAATAGATCTTTTTGCCTCCCTACTAAAAGGTACCATCCCCCATCCCTAATTCCTACACGCTCACATTATAGTTCTCACGAAACCCGGGAAACCCCCGTCATTACCGGACAACTATAGACCCATAGCCCTACTCAACTCAGATTATAAAATTTTACAAAAATCCTAGCCAATAGACTCACTTCTATAATCCCTAAACTTATACACAAGGATCAGGTGGGTTTTGTTTCCTATAGACATGCTGGAGATAATACCAGACGCACCATTGACCTAATAGACCTGCTTGGTAAAACTTCCTGCCCAGCCCTTATTCTGAGTTTAAACGCTCAGAAGGCCTTTGACAGGCTTGGCTGGCCATATATGTTTGCCACTTTCTCACGTTTCGGATTTAAAGGTCCATTCATGGCAGCTGTCCATGCCCTATACTCCCGCCCTACCTCCCAAGTACAATTGGCGTCTTTCCTGTCACCATCATTTTCACATAGCAATGGTACTAGACAAGGCTGCCCCCTATCCCACTTACTGTTTATATTGTGCCTTGAACCCCTAGCTGAAGCTATACATACACACCCTGACATAAGTGGAGTCTCTTTACGACACAGAAAATACAAACTATCCCTCTTTGCGAATGACATTCTTTTAACATTAACAAAGCCCCATATCACCTTCCCCAATCTCCATACTTTATTAAATACCTTTGGCAAACTTTCCGGTTATAAAGTTAACACGGCCAAGACAGAAGCTCTACCCATACATATCCCCCCTCCACTCCTCACTACATTACAAAACAATTTTCCCTACCACTGGTGCCCCTTTTCTCTTAAATACCTGGTAATAAATTTAACTGCATCTTATTCCACTTCATACCAGGCCAACTACCCTCCTTTAATTTCGTAAATACACTGCCTGCTACGCCAATGAGAAGAATGTCCTCTGTCACTTCTGGGTAGGATAAATGTCCTCAAGATGTCTATACTCCCAAAACTCTTGTACCTTTTTGAAACCCTGCCAATAACAGCAGTAGTAATAGCAATAATAGCATTTGGCTGGCAAAAATATGAATGCAATCTATACACTGGGGGAAGAACCTCTGGGGGGAATCTAGGATGGAAAAGGACCTGGGGGTCCTAGTAGATGATAGGCTCAGCAATGGCATGCAATTCAAAGCTTCTGCTAACAGAGCAAACAGAATATTGGCATGCATTAAAAAGGGGATCAACTCTAGAGATAAAACGATAATTCTCCCGCTCTACAAGACTCTGGTCCGGCCGCACCTAGAGTATGCTGTCCAGTTCTGGGCACCAGTCCACAGGAAGGATGTACTGGAAATGGAGCGAGTACAAAGAAGGGCAAGAAAGCTAATAAAGGGTCTGGAGGATGTTAGTTATGAGGAAAGGTTGCGAGCACTAAACTTATTCTCTCTGGAGAAGAGACGCTTGAGGGGGGATATGATTTCAATTTACAAATACCGTACTGGTGATGCCACAATAGGAATTAAACTTTTTCGCAGAAGAGAGTTTAACAAGACTCATGGCCACTCATTAAAATCAGAAGAAAAGAGGTTTAACCTTAAACTACGTAGAGGTTTCTTTAATGTAAGAGCAGCAAGGATGTGGAATTCCCTTCCAAACTATTGAACTTGTACATAAAAAAACATGTGTTAATCCTAAATAAACTGACCTCTGACCTCAAAAACTGGAATAAACCGATATTCTCATGGTTTGGCAGAGAGGCAATTCTAAAAATGAACACTTTACCAAGACTGCGATACATCCTACAGACGATATCCATACAAGTCCCACCAGCCTTCTTCAAAACATATACAAGTATATGCTCCAGATTTCTCTGGGGTGAACGTAAACCCTGAATCAGTTTCACACAGCTTACTCGACCCAAACACTTATGGGGAATAGGCCTCCTAGACATCCTAAACTACTATAAAGCTGTAAAACTGTCCAGAATTAAAGACTGGAATGTAAATGCCTCCTACAAAGACTTGGTCCCTATAGAAGCATCTACCACCATCCTTCCCTTGAATCTCTACCATGGACAACTGTACGTCATATACCATCGGAAACACGTCTTCATCCATTAATTGGACCCACTTTACAATGCTTCCGCAAGGTGTGTACTCGAACCTCCTTATCATCTATCCCTGGGCAACTAACCTCAATAAAAATGAACCCAGATTTCTCCACAGACATGTATCGCCACTTTCTTACAGATCATTGGTCACATGTTTAAGTTCTGGCCCATCAGTTCTACAATCATACAGAAATTCCTGTCTGCCTCCCACCTTTCCACCCAAATGGAAAAACCACCCACCCCCCGGACATACTTATTGCTCACACACTACCTAAGATCTCTAGACAAAAACTCATTGTGCTCAAGACAACGCACTCCTTTTGAAATGCTTTGCACTCGAAAATCACCCCCAAACCACCTTATAGCTACCACACACACTCTACTTTTTGCAGATCAACAATCCAATGATAGTAAAGCTTGCAAAAAATGGGAAAGGGATCTATCCCTATCACTTTTGACGGAAAACAGGAAACAAATTTTTTCTGAATATCCATTAAGGATCTAAAAATAAAAAAGTAAAAAAAAAGCTAAATGGAATAAGGAGTTAGTTAGGACTGATATTGTTTAACTAATGGTTAATGGTACAAGAGCTGGAGTGGTTAAAAACTTCTAACTTTCTGTAAGTCATAATATAGTATTAAAAATGCTTAGTAAAATTGTACATATATTTTATTTAGACTACAATTATAAAGATATTTAAGTCTAAAACAAGAAAAAAAGAAGAAAAATTTGCTTTATGTCTGTTTGTTATTCTGAAACAGAGTTGTATTTAGACCTGAAAGATTGGGTAACACATCACCATTTTAATTATTAATGCAATATTACTATTTTGTTTGACAATGTTAATTACATCAAACCTACGCCAGTGACACAAGAAGTCAAAGGAATTAGTAACATCCTGTGGTGAGCGGTGACAATTTGTAAATGCAGCTTGACTGGTAAATTAAAATGATGATCATTTATGGAAAGATGAGCTGTATCAGTGGCAACTGTAGTAAATATAGGTTATTAGATAAAATACTTTTACAATGACATTGTTTATGTCACTGAGTGACAATAACAAATAAGAGCTGTAGTATTTAGCAGCAAGTCCAATCTTTAATAAGTAGCATTGAGGGCAAAAAAGTTAATTCTCAGAATGACAATTTATTTATTTCACCCAAATGATTGGTTGAAGTGCTGGTATATCATTCTGCATTGCCTCTAGTAATGGGGCTTAGTAAGAAGAGTTCGGGGCTTCCTACGACTTTAGCACTTTATGAAATGTCAGGACTCAGGAGGTAAATTTACTAGGGAGCTTTCCTTCAGCCAGAAAGGTGTATTTACTGTAGGTGCTCTCATGTTTTGATGTGTTATTCTGTGCAGTGGCCTGGACATGTTAAAGAAAAAATCTTTATATACCATATAAAAGATACGTTTACAATAACATCTAAGTGCTTAAGATTACAGATAACACAGCATAACATAATTTGACAAAAACCTACCTGAATAGAGTTGAACATATACAGTAGAGTTATGTAAGTGAACATTAATCTAAAGCTTGAGACATCTTAACTAATTGATGTGATTTATTCAAAAATTGCTGACAGTGTTGCAGAGTCAATCTTGCTAAAAAAGCATAACTATGTGTTTCAACATGATGTTTAAAATATAAACATTATAAAATGTGTTCATGAGCACTCAGAATACGGTAACCATTGTGTTTTCTAGTGTTTAAATATAGGGGTTACAACTCCCTTCTTATTGACTGTTTATAGTAAAGGTAAGAGGATGGGAGGACATGCATGGCAGGATGTAGGAAACCATCAAATATTGCCAGGAATTTAAAAATGTTGCAAATCACCAAAGGTTTGTACATGGGTGCATCAAAAAATTGGTATCTTCTGGGTCCTTTTGGAAGATATATAAAATGGTCTGCTCTCCTCTAATGAACCTGTTAGGATCCTGTTTATGGACACAGCAATATACATGGATCACATACCACTTAGCTCTGCTAACTACACCAAAATACACCATTCGCCCCACTTTATGTCAATGCCAGGTCCTAATGCAATGCTATGTGGAAAAGTATTAATACTTTTCTTTTCAGGGATACCTTTGATTCTGAGATTTAAAAATGTGTCACTTTAGTCATATATAATGATATAAAGAACTGGTGATGATTTGTACAAAAAGTTTTTGGATGCAAGTGGAGCTAAAGACGTCCCAACATTTTCAACACAAGTGAAATTGCAAATTATTCTTTCTAGCTCTTAGATGGTGTTACATATAGACATATAGTATCTCAGAAAAGTGAGTACACCCTCACATTTTTGTAAATATTTTATTATATCCTTTCATGTGACAACACTGAAGAAATGACACTTTGCTACAATGTAAAGTAGTGAGTGTACAGCTTGTATAACAGTGTAAATTTGCTGTCCCCTCAAAATAACTCAACACACAGCCATTAATGTCTAAACCGCTGGAAACAAAAGTGAGTACACCCCTAAGTGAAAATGTCCAAATTAGGCCCAAAGTGTCAATATTTTGTGTGGCCACCATTATTTTCCAGCACTGCCTTAACCCATTGGGCATAGAGTTTACCAGAGCTTCACAGGTTGCCACTGGAGTCCTCTTCCACTCCTCCATGACGACATCACGGAGCAGGTGGATGTTAGAGACCTTGCGGTCCTCCACCTTCAGTTTAAGGATGCCCCACAGATGCTCAATAGGGTTTAGGCCTGAAGACATGCTTGGTCAGTCCATCACCTTTATCCTCAGCTTCCATAGCAAGGTTGTGGTCCTCTTGGAGGTGTGTTTGGGGTCGTTATCATGTTGGAATACTGCCCTGCAGTCCAGTCTCCGAAGGGGGGGGATCATGCTCTGCTTCAGTATGTCACAGTACATGTTGGCATTCATGGTTCCTGCAATGAACTGAACTCAATGACACTCCCACCATCATGCTTGACTGTAGGCAAGACACACTTCTTGTGTACTCCTCACCTGGTTGCCATGACACCATCTGAACCAAATAACTTTATCTTGGTCTCATCAGACCACAGGACATGGTTCCAGTAATCCATGTCCTTAGTCTGCTTATCTTCAGCAAACAGTTTGAGGGCTTTATTGTGCATCATCTTTAGAAGAGGCTTCCTTCTGGGATGACAGCCATGCAGACCAATTTGATGCATTGTGCAGTGTGTGGTCTGAGCATTGACAGGCTCACCCCCCACCCCTTCTACCTCTGCAGCAATGTTGGCAGCACTCATATGTCTATTTCCCAAAGACAACCTTTGGATATGACGCTGAGCATGTGCACTCAACTTCTTTGGTCGACCATGGCGAGGCCTGTTCTGAGTGGAACCTGTCCTGTTAAACCGCTGTATGGTCTGTATGGACACTGTGCTGCAGCTCAGTTTCAGGGTCTTGGAAATGTTCTTGTAGCCTAGGCCATCTTTATGTAGAGCAACAATTCTTTTTTTCAGATTCTCAGAGAGTTCTTTGCCATGAGGTGCCATGCTGAACGTCCAGTTACCAGTATGAGAGAGTGAGAGCGATAACACCAAATTTAACACACCTGCTCCCCATTCACACCTGAGACCTTGTAACACTAATGAGTCACATGACATCAGGGAGGGAAAATGGCTAATTGGGCCCAATTTGGAAATTTTCACTTAGGGGTGTACTCACTTTTGTTGCCAGTGGTTTAGACATTAATGGCTGTGTTAAGTTATTTTGAGGGGGCAGCAAATTTACACTGTTATACAAGCTGTACACTCACTACTTGACATTGTAGCAAAGTGTAATTTCTTCAGTTTTGTCGCATGAAAAGATATAATAAAATGTTTACAAAAATGTGAGGGGTGTACTCACTTTTGTGAGCTACTGTATATTCTATACTGCATACAGCTGTTACAGACAGGGATGAGTGAATGTGCCTGGATTCTTTTCCTGGGGGAGGGGTTTTCAAACCCAGTGAGAAACCAAAAAACTCAGAACTTTAATTTGCAGCTATGTGTTGTGCATATTAATTAAATGCTGGCCATTTACAAGGTTAATTGGTAAAGGGTTGTCAAAAATGATGTGAGACGCTGGGCACTTCCATGGCAAACAGGTACCAATGCAAAAACAAAAGTTTAGGATGACTGTACAGTGGGAAGAGGGTCCTTGCGACTTGTAGAGAGACATGGGAAAAACGCCAATCCTTCAGCTTACATGCTTGGGAGATGCCTTTTAGCTGTATGTTAGGGAACAGTACAATGTCCATGGACATTGTGAGTGACAAGATATTCTGCAGTCGCATATTTTGTATGTGTAATTGATTTTTTTAACTTTTACTTCTAGCATGGCTTAACCACTTCAGCCCCGGAAGGATTTACCCCCTTCCTGACCAGAGCACTTTTTGCTATACAGCACCGCGTTGCTTTAACTGACAATTGCGCGGTCGTGCGAAGTTGCACCCAAACAAAATGGATATCTTTTTTTCCCACAAAATAGAGCTTTCTTTTGGTGGTATTTGATCACCTCTGCGGTTTTTATTTTTTGCGCTATAAACAAAAAAGCGTCAATTTTGAAAAAAAGCAATATTTTTTACTTTTTGCTATGATAAATATCCCCCAAAAATATATAAAAAAACTAATTTCTTTCTCAGTTTAGGCCGATATGTATTCTTCTACATATGTTTGGTAAAAAAAAAATCACAATAAGTGTATATTGATTGGTTTGCGCAAAAGTTATAGCATCTACAAAATAGGGGATAGATTTATAGCATTTTTAATATTAATTTTTTTTATTAGTAATGGCGGCGATCTGCGATTTTTATCGTGACTGTGACATTATGGCGGACACATTGGACAATTTTGACACTATTTTGGAACCATTGTCATTCATACAGTGATCAGTGCTATAAAAATGCACTGATTACTGTGTAAATGACACTGGCAGGGAAGGAGTTTAATACTAGGGGGAGATCAAGGGGTTAAGTGTGTGATTCTAAATGTGGGGAGGGATTGCCTCACTACAACACTACAGAGATCACTGCTCGCGATGATTGGGAGCAGTAGATCTGTCACGTACCTGGTAGGTGGAGCCCGGAATGCAGAGAACGGCCTCTCGTATGCCTCCGACTTAAGAACCCCTGAAGGTGTGAACAGGGACTCGAAAGTACAGAGGGGCACAAGTGCCTGACTGGAACACTGAAGTAGAAGGCAGGATCCTGTAGTCAGCAGGGAGGTGCACCGTAGTCCTGTAGCAGGTTGCAGACAGCAGGGAGGTGCACTGTAGTACTGTAGCAGGGTGCAGGTAACAGGGAGGTGCACTGTAGTCCCGTAGCCAGATAAAGACAGCAGGGAGGTGCACTGTAGTCCTGTAGCAGGTTGCAGACAGCAGGGAGGTGCACTGTAGTACTGTAGCAGGATGCGGATAGCAGGGAGGTGCACTGTAGTCCTGTAGCAGGTTGCAGACAGCAGGGAGGTGCACTGTAGTACTGTAGCAGGATGCGGATAGAAGGGAGGTGCACTGTAGTCCTGTAGCAGGTTGCAGACAGCAGGGAGGTGCACTGTAGTGCTGTAGCAGGATGCGGATAGCAGGGAGGTGCACTGTAGTCCTGTAGCAGGTTGCAGACAGCAGGGAGGTGCACTGTAGTGCTGTAGCAGGATGCAGATAGCAGGGAGGTGCACTGTAGTCCTGTAGCAGGTTGCAGACAGCAGGGAGGTGCACTGTAGTACTGTAGCAGGATACAGATAGCAGGGAGGTGCACTGTAGTCCTGTAGCAGGTTGCAGACAGCAGGGAGGTGCAGACAAGCTGGGTCAAGGTACTGGCAGGCAGATCAGGTACAGAAGGGCAAACCAAGAGAATAGTCAGAGTCCAAGCCAAGATCGGGGCAGGCAGCAAGCAGGTAAGTCAGGAACAAGCCAAGTAAGTACTGGATACAGGAAAACTGGTAACAAGGTAGCAGGGGTCTCAGGAAACGCTGTAGACCGGACAGCAAGGCAGCATTGGAACAGTCTTCTTTAAATAGCCTATCTTTGGCGCCAAGTGGCGCTATTGCGCTTGCGTGTACGCCCATTAGCGCTATTGGCGCTATTGCGCATGCGCGTATGTTTGTTAGCGCCATTAGCGCTATTGCGTGCTATTGCGCGCGCGCGAGCGTTGGATGGCGCTTCTATGCACAGGCATTCGTTTAACCCTCAATCTGCTGGGATAACTGCAAGAGGGCTTTTCCTGACAAGATCTCTGTCATTTGCTAGACAGAACAGGGAAATGCCTTGTTTACAAAGGCATCTCCCCGTTCTGCCACTTCATGACACGATATAGGGCCCCCGGTGGACATCAAGTCTGCAGGCATGGTCAAGGAGTACGCGGTGGGCACATGTACGCCCACAATGCCATGATTTAAAGGGGGCCTACCTGTACGCCCATTTGCCCAGCCGTGCCATTGTGCCGATGTATAACATCATGCGCTGGTCGGCATTGAATTGAATGGTAGAAGTATATCTGAAAGCCATAAGAAATTTACACTTATAAAAAGAAATATAAAGTCCACAGCATCATAGAAATTGTCCAGTGGCACTACAGTTAATCATATCATTTGTGGGCTTCTTTTTTTGTAGTACCACTTTGCATTGTCTTAAAAGTTTGTCATGAAAGTTTGATAAAATGTCAAAACATAATACACCAAAACAATTCACAACCATAACCGCACATGTGCTGGCTGGGGAAATGTTATTCATGATGAGGAGTTCACCAGGGTTGGACTTGTCCATGTGTTTTATTTTGGTAGATCATCAGGATTGCCATTCATCATGACTGATGTGGACTTATATCACTGGACTGTGATTGGTGATATATTTTCACCCCATGGTTTTTCTTTTTAGAAATTAAGGACTTTTTTAAACATCTATTAAATTTCCACCCCTACTGTTTAAACAAATAGTGTGCCAAATATATTATTTTGTGTTCACTGTAGAGTTTGTGTAGCTACTAGAATTTTTGAATAGTGATCACTTCTATTTTATATTACGTAGAGTGTATCTAAAGCCAAACTTTTTTTTTGGATAAAGTGTTGTGGGGTTAAAACTAGGGTTGTCCCGATACCACTTTTTTAGGACCGAGTACAAGTACCGATATTTTTTCTCAAGTACTCGCCGATACCGATTACCGATACTTTTTTTTTAATGTCACGTGACAGTTTTTTTTTTTTTGCTATTTTTGGGGGAGGGGGGGTGAACGTTGTATGTGTGTGTGTTTTTTTTTTTATTTTTACAATTTTTGTTTTTTACAATAATATTTTTTTATTCTTTATTTTTTTTTTTTTTGTTTTTTTAATCAGCCCTTTTGGGGGGCTTTGGTGAGATATCAGGGGTCTTAACAGACCTCTGATATCTCCCCCTTGAGACAGAGAAAGAGACGGAGGATAGAGATTCCCCAGTCCCTTTCTCTGCAGCCTCAGCTGCACTGAGAATGAATGGAGAGAAGACAGCGGCTTCTCTCCATTCATAAACTGACACATCGTAATCACAGGAGATTACAATGTTTCAGTTATGTGAATGGACAGAGTCAGCTGACTCTATCCATACACAAAGGAAGGAGGAGGGGGACGGAGGAACGGAGGGGACAGATAAGGAGAGAGGAACGGAGGGGGAGAACGGAGGGGACAGATAAGGAGAGAGGAACGGAGGGGGAGAACGGAGGGGGACAGATAAGGAGAGAGGAACGGAGGGGAAGAATGGAGGGGGACAGATAAGGAGAGAGGAATGCAGGGGACAGCGGAGAGGCACAGAGGAACGGAGGGGGATAGCGGAGAGGCACAGAGGAACGGAGGGGGACAGCGGAGAGGCACAGAGGAACGGAGGGGGACAGCGGAGAGGCACAGAGGAACGGAGGGGGCACGGAGGAGGATGCAGTGACAGTCAGCTGTGAGCGATCACTGCTGTATGTCACTAAAGCTGGTGAAAGCCGCTGGGGGAGAATCTTGTAACTCCCTTACGCGCCGATCACAGCTGTCCTCTAGGTATCGGGGGAAGCATCGGGAGCATTTGCCCGAGTACAAGTACTTGGGCAAATGCTCGGTATCGGTGCTGATACCGATACTAGTATCGGTATCGGGACAACCCTAGTTAAAACCCCTTTCAGGTTTTATTGCTGTTTGTCTTCTTGCTAGGTAGATATACTCTCTCCATTTGTCCTGGAAACTACTGTCACCAGGTCTTAAAGTAGAAGAAATTCCAAAATTTTGAGCTTTCACCAATACAGGAATAGAGGGGAAATCCTCAAAAAGGGAAACATTTTTGGTAATAACTGCCTAAGAGGCATTGCCCATACTTTAGACAGACATCAGTTGGTAGAAGTCAGAGGTAAAGATAAATTATATTCCACACTAACTCCTACTAGGATTGATTGAAAGTACATAGCCTGGCAGGGGTTACTTTGAAAAGAGGCTAGGTGACTGGGATAAGGTCACATATACCATATATGGTTTGACTGGGGAGAACTATAAAATATAAGACTGGGAGGTTGAGATTGGGGTAGGGGGTTGACCAATGGTGTGGTTACACTTTAAAGCTAGCCATACACTGTTATGCCCCGTACACACGGTCAGATTTTCCGATGGAAAATGTCCGATCGGAGCGTGTTGTCGGAAATTCTGACCGTGTGTGGGCTCCATCGGACATTTTCCATCGGATTTTCCGACACACAAAGTTTGAGAGCAGGCTATAAAATTTTCCGACAACAAAATCCGATCGCGTCAATTCCGACCGTGTGTGGCCTGTTCCGACGCACAAAGTGCCACGCATGCTCAGAAGAAATTCCGACACGGAACAGCTCGGTCTGGTAAACTTAGCGTTCGCAATGGATACAGCACTTTCGTCACCTTGCAATGTTAAAAATGGTTTAATACAGCGCACTCTTCTTCTTTATAATGTGAGACGAATTAAGTAGTTTTGCTGCTCATATTCACACACACTTCTGACAAACTTCTTTCTTTATTATTTAGCGGGATTCCTTTAATATATTTTGATTTGTCACATCTGACAACATTATTTTGGTTTTGTTTTTTTTGGTTTTTTGGTTTTAAGGCAGATTAGTTATTTTTGGTTTGTATTTTTTTCAAGGCTGATCTTTGTTTTATTGGATTTTTATTTTGACTCCAGAATATTTTTGTGTGTGTTTTGTGTGTCAAGTTACCACAACACCATTGATATCTTATATTATTTAATCTGTCGGAGATTGTTTGGTGTTGTTGTCTCTTGTTAATTTCACATTGCACTTTAGAAATGTACCTGAATCCTCACCAACAAACTGTACTTTTTGAATGAAAACACACATAGGCAAGTATAATTTTCCTTAAAAAATCATTTATTAAGGGCTCACAACTAAACAAAGAGGGAGGCAATGCTGGAGAAACAGCAGAAATGGGTGAAGCCTTGGACCCCCAGGGCAGACATCAACTATTTTGAAGCAAAATTGGTGGCCTGAGGAGTCGTTATCTAAGGGAGTGCAGTCTGGTCCAGAAGTCCCAGAGATCCGGAAAGCAGCAGATGACATCTGTGTCCCCAGGCTGTGGTCATACGAGAGACTGCATTTTTTGTCAGACCAGACTGAACCTAGGGCCATCACTCTCTGGTCTTCTTTCCACGCCTCCTTCCCCACTGTGGCTCTGGTGGTGGAGTTGTGGCAGCAGGAGGAGGAGGAGGATGGTTCAACTCAATCACGTCGGTCTTGGGTGTTAGTTCCCCACTCACCCCCTTACTTAGGACTTTATAAAGCAGGTCCTCACATAGCTTGCGTTGACCCTCCTGCATTCCCTGCAGTTTTGTGGCAGCCATGCAGGCAAAGGCCTCTTCAGGAGTGGGTAAGGCTCTGAGGGACGCAGAAGCTTCCTGAATGAGCCTGAGCACAGAATCCTGCATGTGAGTCGCCTTCCTCACCCTTTTGTATGGAAGGCGGAGGGGAGGAACCTGCGATTCAGTCAGGCTGCGACTTGTCCCAGGCTTCTCTTGGCTGACACTTAGCCCTGCCTCCTCCTGGCTGCCACTAATCCCCGCCTCCTCCTGGCTGCCACATTCCACAACCTCCTCCTGGCTGAGGTCTTCCTGTGTATGAAAAAGGGACATAGTTTTAGTATTTTTTTCATCAATCACACACAATTTTCACCTCCTGACTGTTGCAAATTGAATGTTAACAAATATAACAGACTATCCTTCTGAGCTCAGCATTTTTCATTCTTGTCCCAATTTTGGGTGCCCACTACTGTCTATTGATATGTAAAACACCTTTTTCAATCATCAATTAGTGATCAATAATAACATCTAGTAAACATCATTAATTTATTGACCAGAAATCTGTAGAACAATGCTATACCTGACTCAAGCTGGGCTCCTCCATTTCTTCCTGGCTGGAAGGCCCAGGTTGGACATCGGAAGCCTCAGCTGGGGTGGAAGGAAGAGTGGAAGGAACAGTGGAGAGGGATTCCCTGACTTCAGTCTGGTCTGACAGAAATCGCAGTCTCTCATAGTACCACAGCCTGGGGACATAAACGTCGTCTGCTGCAGCTCCGGACCTCTGGGAATCTGTGACCTTCTTGCGCTCCCTAAGATAAGTGCTCCTCAGGCCACCAATTTTGGTTTTTAAATAGGGGATGGTTGCTGTGGGGACCACCGGCTTCACCAACTCCGGCAGTTTCTCCAGCACTGCCTGCCTCTTTTGTTTATGATTATAATGGGGGTGTCTCACCTGCCACAGACAGGGCAGCTCCCTGTACTTGTCTATGAACAGGGGGAGGAAGTTGTGGTCATTGAAGCCATCCATTTTCTCTGCAAGACACAACACGAGACAAACCCTAAGGTCAGGGCAAACTCTCCTAATCTTGTTACAATATAGGCTTCAATTTCGAAGCAGTATAGGCCCAAGTTTAGATCTTACCTTCGTTATCACGATCGGCGCCTCCGATGCTCCTTCCTCCACTCACAGATCGTATGTAATACGCACGTGTGTTACGCTTTATACACACTGCGCATGCGTCTAACTCTGCCTGCCTCTGACGTTCTTTCTAGTCTATTCCACGCCCCTTTTCGTTCGGCGCAGTGGGGGAGAGCACATGGCGGATACACAGCAGGTGCGTGCTAATTACAGCAACGAGGAGGAGTGGGAGGAAATGCCGGAGCCTGAAATGTCTGGATCCAGAAGGAGACGATTTAAGGCCTCAAATATGTCCTTTGGGGAGATGTTGGAGATGGTGGACATCCTGAAGAGGGCCGACTATGACGGGAAGTATGGACCTTACCCCAACCCCAATGTCAGAAAGGCCAAGATCATGGTGAAAGTGGTCAAGAGTCTGCACCGGAATTTCGGGGTATGTCGATCGAAAGATCAGCTCAGGAAACGGTGGTCGGACCTGAAATTACTAGAACACGAGCAGTACAGAAAGATCCGGAGAGTGCTGCAAAAAAGTAGGTAGTTGTCCTGTGTTCCTATTCTTTATGTTTATTACGTTCGTGCTGCTCCATGTGCTTTTCTTAAAAGTGTACATTTTAAAATGGCAACTTTCATGTTCATGGGCACATTATTCATTCGTATCAAACATTTTTCTTTCGGACTATAAAACACCATTGTTTTGGCCATATGCATTTGGCCACATTTTTTACGCCCTACTTGTAGTATGAAACTAATTTGGTGGTGTAGATGGCTTTGTTACTAGAATGAAATGCAAACTAGATTCTGTGTAAGGAGAGGAGTTCTCACATCTGGACACTGGAGCACTAGTGTGGGACACAAGAACCCCATTTTTCTTAGGGGACCCACACAGGTGCTCCAGTGTATACTATAGGGGGGTCTCCATCTGTGAAGCTTGTACAAAACAGGTAAAGTATTGCAGCTTGACAAAGGACACTGAAAATGCTACATCTTGGAACTCTGCTAAAATTGACAATTGTACCCCACTTCCAAGCAATGTTTCATCTTTATAGTTCTGCCATCAAATATCTGTGTGCTAAGTATACCATTTTTGTTTTACATAGGGGAGAAAAGACTCGGAGGACACCCCTCATCCGAGGAGACCACAGACCCCCCACCTCTGGAAGAAGAGGAAATACCCCCAACCCAAGAAGAGCAGGAGGAGGAAGACGTGGTGGAAATTGTCACCACAACAGGTGAGTGTCTGCAACCACAGGCTCAGGTAAGAGATGGATGCCGGAAAATATTTCATACCTGTTTTGTTTTGCTCTCTTTTTAGGTGATCGTGATGTTGTGGATCCTGATCCTTTCACATCAGAAAGTGCCCAGATCTTGATCGGGGAGATCATGGGGTGTAATTTAGAATTGGAAAACCTCAAGAAAAACATCAATGATGTTATCCAAAAAAATAAGAACATCATTGATGTTTTGGGGCGAGTTTAAAACCCCTCAAAATCACTTTCTTCTTTTGTGTTCGACAAATTTTATAATGTTTGAGCGATTTTTCTAAAAGCTAAATTTGGAGGATGCACACAGTGTGCCAACATGTGCTATCTGCCATCACAGGAGATCAATGTAGGCATTTTGGGGGTGCAACCCCTTCCTCTATAATAAAGTAGCAGAGAGGAAGGGGTTTCTCCCCCAAAACACGTCCCTTGATCCCCCGTGATGGCAGCTAGCACATGTTGACATTGGGAAATTTGTGTGCATCTTCCAAATGTGGCTTTTCCTGGGGTGACTTCACCCCATCTGAACGCAATATCAAACACAGTTCCTAAATACTCATGTCTGATATTGCCTTCAAGTTCTACCAAATGTGAACTTTGTAAGTTCAAAGATTTGTGTCTTTCTTGTTGGTTTTACACATGCCAGTTTTATCTTAAATGGACATTTCTATTTGTGATAATGCCACCCCAAAAATTGTTAAACAACAAACATGTTGGTTTGTTTTAAAAACCTTTTCTAAATGCACCTGTGATTGTGCAAGTATTAAAATGATTGTTAATGAAGAATGTGTGGATTATTGTGTCAGCGCTACAACACTTTGGTGGTGATGTAATTGGTGTTTTCTGTGAAAATGGGGGTTATTTCCTAAGGGAAAATCCTCTTTGCACTACAAGTGCAGTTTCAGTGCAGTTGCAAGTGCACTTGTAGTGCAAAGTGTCTTTGCCTTTAGTAAATAACAGCTAAAAGTGCTTTGTCTAAGGTTACACAATCACGCCATTTTCAGGACTCCCCACATTTCTGTCAGGGTCAGGTAAAACAAACACAAGCAGGAAATGTCACCAAAGATTTGTTTTTTTTTAAATTTTATTTGATAAAGGCTTCACAAATTGTCTGGCATATTGATGGCCCCCCTACCCGCAAAGAGCTCAAGGTATCTTAACCGGACATCACGGGCACTCAGGGAGGGCAAGCCAGGACGGCCACTTTCAAGCGCCGTCAGGGTTGCTCATTGATCATTCCGGCCTCAGGCCCAACTGAGCCAGCATAGTTGGCAGAATGTTTGCGTAAAAAGTTATGGAGAACACAGCACGCCAGGATTAGATGATTAAGTTTATACTCCGCCATATGGATAGGTGTCAGAAATAGGCGGAACCGGCTGGCCATGATTCCAAATGTGTTCTCCACCACTCTTCTGGCTCTGGCCAGCCGGTAATTAAAAACCCTCTGTTCCGGGGTGAGGGTCCTCATCGGGAATGGCCGCATAAGATGGTCCCCCAGCGCAAAGGCTTCATCCGCAACGAAGACGAATGGGAGTCCTTCCACATTGTCTTCTGGAGGTGGCAAGTCCAAGCTGCCATTCTGGAGACGCCTGTAAAACTCCGTCTGGGCGATGACTCCACCATCAGACATCCGGCCATTCTTCCCCATGTCCACATACAGGAACTCATAAGTAGCCGACACCACCGCCAACATCACAATACTATTGAACCCCTTGTAGTTGTAATAGTACGACCCCGAGTTGGGTGGTGGGACGATGTGGACGTGTTTCCCATCAATTGCCCCTCCGCAGTTAGGAAAGTCCCACCGCTGGGCAAAGTGGGAGGCCACAGTCTGCCATTCCTGTGGCGTGGAAGGAAACTGTTGAGGAAAAAAAAAAAACATTATTATTTTTGCACATAACCATGGAAAGCAAATTATAGACACAAAACATTCTAGCCCAACATCCAGATCACATTTATTAAGGGGAATTTTACAACACCAAAGTATAAGGTACACCTATCATATTCCCCCTCCCGCCCCCTCTCATGGGCCATTTCTAACATTATGGGGGGGGATCTTGGACAAGTAACCCTCTTCACTTCATTGAGAGATGAATGCCTAAATACAGGGTATTACTTGGAACAGCCCCTCCTTAGTTACACTATTGGCAGCCCACTGAACAGGTAAAAGAAGTGTCATAATACAAAGATATAAATACACATTGTACACATTAGAGCACATTTTGACATTCTGCTATTACCTATCAAGATAGTAATAGGATACAAAAACTTCAAACAGTACCATTTGAAAGTATACAGGCAGGCCCTACTACATGCTTTGGGGAATTCAGCCATAAATCTGACCAGTAAAGAGATGGGTATAGTGTGTATGGGTTTGGCAAAATCAGCAGATAGATGATTGAGGATAGATAGAGAATTGGGATCAGCTGACTTAGCAGTTGGGGGGAGGGAGGGTTAATAAAAATGATTTGGGGACACTAAAAAACAAAGCCTCTACCACTCTGCCTGAATTTAAAGCACAAATCACATTTGTAAAAATTTTAGGGGGTGTTTGGGGTAAAGCACTACTATGGAGCTGATAAAATACATTGTTAAGTGACTACATGAGGTGAATATAGGGCCTGTAGACCATGCTGGGGGGGTTAGTGAAGGCAAATATGTATGAAGGACAAAAAAAAAGATTACATAAAAATCCAGCATGCATGAGGAGAAAGGGGACATTCACAGCATATTCCAATCATGGTAATTATTAGGGAATGAGGAAAGAAATACAATATATTAGCAAACATTACATACAATAAAATGTGAGATTAAAGGATAAAAATCTTACCTTAGTATACTCCTTCTGTAGGACCTGGATGATGGCAGAACAGGTCTCTGGGATAATGATACCCAGAGCCTGGGGGGAGATGCCTGTCGAGAACTTCAAGTCCTGCAGGCTTCTCCCTGTCGCCAAGTACCACAGGGTAGCGACCAACCTCTGCTCTGCAGTGATGGCTTGCCTCATGCAGGTATCCTGCCTGCTGATATAGGGGGTCAGCAAAGCCAGCAGACGGTGAAATACGGGGTCCGTCATCCTGAGAAAGTTCCTGAAATTATCAGGATTATTCTCACGGATCTCACGGAGCAAAGGCATATGAGAGAACTGGTCACGCTGAAGCAACAAATTCTTGGTCCATGAACTCCTCCCCACCCTGTTCATGGACTGGACTTGTGTCAAGGTCAGGACCCCAACACCAAGCCCCCGCACAGCACGAACTCTACGAGGAGTACGTATATGAAACATGGCTAGAAAACAGTCGGCTGCTCAGAACGAAGTAACAGAATGCACTGAAGAACAGCAAGGCCTGTGAAGAGCGACCTGAAAAACAGCAACGAATGAACAAGAACACAATGACTAATTAAAGTCACGCGGAACTTTCTTGCACACACTGAAGAGCAGATACAAACCCACAAGCACAAACGGAACCGCAGAAAACGATCTGAAAGCCATGAGTCTGAAAAAAGCGTGAATCATCTCTCACCAAACTTTTACTAACACGAGATTAGCAAAAGGAGCCCAAAGGGTGCCGCGCTTGGTTCTGAACTGGCCTTTTCTAGTCTCGTCGTACGTGCTTGACGTCACCGCGTTGTTGGCGATCGGAAATTCCAACAACATTGTGTGACCGTGTGTACGCAAAACAAGTTTGAGCCAACATCCGTCGGAAAAAATCCTAGGATTTTGTTGTCGGAATGTCCAAACAAAGTCCGACCGTGTCTACGGGGCATTAGAGTTGCATCTATCTACTCAACATACTTACCCAAAACTGTGTGGTGTATTATTTTAATAGACTATTTGAATAGCCTTTACAACAAAACAATGAAAATCAACAATTATGAAAAACTGATGAGCAGCTGATGAAAAACTGATGAATACTTTATCCATTTAAACTTGACTGAACTGATGAAAGGAATGGTCTGCATGTGTGAAAGGGGCCTTGAATCCATATATGTATGTCATCAAAATGTTTATTTTATGTGCATTGTTCTATTTATGTGCAATTCATTCACTTTAGCATGAGGTCAATAGAAAATGTATAGATATGTTTTTTGCTCACATAATGCTAGTATAACCTTCAACGATAGCCTTGGTGCAGTTCATTCTATCTATTTTATCACAATCTTGTTCTAGCTTTTGCACTGACTCATAGGCAGTTAAACATTTTCCTACTTTAATATTCATACTAACCTGTACAGTTTTGAGCTACTGTAGTTATCTATTAGTTTTTTTTTTTATTGCTACTTTTTCCATAGACTCTTTATGATACCTTTTATTTTGTTTATTGCTTTATCCATGTCATTAAACATTGACCACATATTATTCTGTGAAGTTTTAACCATTCCTTCTTTCTTTCCTGTTTCTTAAATGACCCGTTTAATTTTCTGCATTCTGTGAAACATCCACAGATAGGCTGCTCCCACTCACTGCTTGCTGCTGCTGAACAGTAATTCTTTCTGGAAAAGCACTTTAACTGTCTTTTGCACTGCTGTGTATTAATAGTACAATTATCTTATAAAGAAATGGTTCATTAGCCCCTGCCTACACCAAGAATAAAAAAAAGCACTGGTCCTAAGTTGCTGCAGCAAGCATATGTCACTATATATCATCTTCTGCCATTCCTAACATGAGAAAACTTTTCATTAATAAAGCGATTTAAAAGGAAACTGCAATGTAGTTTAAGTGAGAAACTTGTGTCACTGCAATGCTTACTTGAAAGCAGTCTCAAATGATTATTATATCTGCAAGTGAGAACCTAGTCAGGCAAGTCAATGAAAGCAGTGGTAGGGCCATAATGTAAAGAAGTTGGGTAAGTGAACAATCGATTATACTACACCGAGCTCTAGATCAGTGGTCATCCTTTGCATTAACAAGGAATAACCTAATGCGACGTACACACGAGCGGAATTTCAGTCGGAAAAATCTTGGATGGTTTTTCAGACGGAATTCCACTCAAGCTTGTCTTGCATACACACGGTCACACCAAATTCCGACTGTCAAGAACGCGGTGACATACAACACGTACGACGGGACTAGAAAACAGAAGCTCAATAGCCAGTGCGCCACCCTTTGGGCTCCTTCTGCTAATCTCATGTTTATCTCGTGTTAGTAGAAGTTTGGTGAGAGACGATCGGTGCTTTTCAGACTAGTACGTTTCAGTCTGTTACTGCTCTTCAGTTTGTGCTTGTGGGTTTGTATCTGGTTTTCAGTGCGTGTAGTCAGTTCGTATCTGTTTTTTCAATGCGTTCTTGTCCGCTCGTTTCTGATTTTCATCTCGCTCTTCACAGGCCTTTCTGTTCTTCAGTGCATTCTGTTAGTTCGTTCTGACCAGCCGACCGTTTTGAAGCCATGTTGCAGGTACGTACTCATCGTAGAGTTCGTTCTATGCGGGTGCTTGGTGTTGGGGTTCTTGCTTTGACCCAAGCCCAGTCCATGAACAGGGTGGGGAGGAGTTTATGGACCAAGAATTGGTTGCTCCAGCGTTACCAATTCTCTCATATGCCTTTGCTGCGATCCAGGAGAATAACTCTGATGATTTCAGGAATTTTCTCCGGGTGACGGACCCCCTTTTTCACCGTCTGTTGGCTTTGCTGTCCCCCTATATTACAAAGCAAGACACCTGTATATGGCAAGCCATCACTCTGGAGCAGAGGCTAGTTGCCACGTTTTGGTACTTGGTGATGGGAAGAAGTCTACAGGACCTCATGTTTTCTACAGGCATCTCCCCCCAGGCTCTGGGGATCATTATTCCAAAGACCTGTTCTGCCATCATACAGGTCCTGCAGAAGGAATATATTAGGGTAAGTTTTCTCCTTTAACATCACATTCTATGTATTTAATGTATGCTGTTTTGTATTTCTTTCATCATTCCCTAATTACCATGATTGTAATATGCTGTGAATGTCCCCTTTGTGTCCATGCATGCTGTAAGCTTTTAATTAGGGTTGTCCCGATACCGATACTAGTATCGGTATCGGCACCGATACCGAGCATTTGCCCAAGTACTTGTACTCGGGCAAATGCTCTCAATGCTTCCCCCGATACCTAGAGGACAGCTGTGATCGGCGCGTGGGGGAGTTACAAGATTCTCCCCCAGCGGCTTTCACCAGCTTTAGTGACATACAGCGGTGATCGTTCACAGCTGACTGTCACTGCATCCTCCTCCGTGCCCCCTCCGTTCCTCTGTGCCTCTCCGCTGTCCCCCTCCGTTCCTCTGTGCCTCTCCGCTGTCCCCCTCCGTTCCTCTGTGCCTCTCTGCTGTCCCCTTCCGTTCCTCTGTGCCTCTCCGCTGTCCCCTGCATTCCTCTCTCCTTATCTGTCCCCCTCCGTTCTCCCCCTCTGTTCCTCTCTCCTTATCTGTCCCCCTCCGTTCTCCCCCTCCGTTCCTCTCTCCTTATCTGTCCCCTCCGTTCTCCCCCTCCGTTCCTCTCTCCTTATCTGTCCCCTCCGTTCTCCCCCTCCGTTCCTCTCTCCCTATCTGTCCCCTCCGTTCCTCTGTCCCCCTCCTCCTTCGTTTGTGTATGGATAGAGTCAGCTGACTCTGTCCATTCACATAACTGAAACATTGTAATCTCCTGTGATTACGATGTGTCAGTTTATGAATGGAGAGAAGCCGCTGTCTTCTCTCCATTCATTCTCAGTGCAGCTGAGGCTGCAGAGAAAGGGACTGGGGAATCTCTATCCTCCGTCTCTTTCTCTGTCTCAAGGGGGAGATATCAGAGGTCTGTTAAGACCCCTGATATCTCACCAAAGCCCCCCAAAAGGGCTGATTAAAAAAACAAAACAAAAAAACAATAAAGAATAAAAAAATATTATTGTAAAAAATAAAAATTGTAAAAAAAAAAAAAAAAACACACACACATACAACGTTCACCCCCCCCCCAAAAATAGCAAAAAAAAAAACTGTCACGTGACATTAAAAAAAAAGTATCGGTAATCGGTTTTGGCGGGTACTTGAAAAAAAGTATCGGTACTTGTACTCGGTTCTAAAAAAGTGGTATCGGGACAACCCTACTTTTAATGCTCCTTTTTTGTCCTTCATGCATATTTGCCTTCACTAACCTCCCAGCTTGCTATCCTGGGCACCAAAAACACCTAGGCTAGTCACTTAACAATGTATTTTGTCAGCTCTATTGTAGTGCTTTACCCTAAACACCCCCTAAAATGTGTCTAAATGTTATTGTTGTCCTCAAATTCAGACAGAGTGCCAGAGGCTTTTTTGGGGGTCTAAAACTCATTTATAACCCTCCCCCCCAAAATTTTTCCAATGGGCCATCAGAGGGGGTGAGGAATCTGATAAGTCATTCTTATATTTTTGTTTTTAAATACTCCTTAAAATAAATGTTCTACTGATGTTGGCCAAGAATGTTTGTGTCTAATCTGTTTGCAATATTATGTGCAAAAGTACTAATATTTTTTTTTCTTTTTTGACTCCACAGTTTCATTCAACGCCACAGGAATGGCAGACTGTGGCTTCCGAATTTGCTCTGTGTTGGGACTTTCCCAACTGCGGAGGGGCAAACGATGGGAAACATGTCCACATCGTACCACCACTCCACTCGGGGTCATTCTATTTTAACTATAAGGGGTTTCATAGTATTGTGTTGATGGCAGTGGTGTTGGCGACATACGAGTTTCTCTACGTGGATGTGGGGAAGAATGACTGGATGTCGGATGGTGGAGTCTTTGCCCAGACAGAGTTCTACACACGTCTCCAGAGTGGTGGCTTGGGATTGCCACCTGCAGAAGAGAACGTGGAAGGACTCCCATTTATTTTTATTGCTGATGAAGCATTTGGTCTGGGTGATCACCTGATGAGGCCATTCCCCCAGAGGACCCTCACTCCGGAGAAGAGGGTTTTTAATTACCGGCTGGCCAGAGCCAGAAGAGTCGTGGAGAATGCGTTTGGGATAATGGCCAGCCGGTTCTGCCTATTTCTTATGGCAATAAATATGGTGGAGTACAAACTGAACTACATAGTTCTAGCATGCTGCATACTCAACAACTTTTTAAAGAGAAATGCTCCGAGTTATGTTGCCTCAGTTGGGCCTCAGGCCGGACTTCCAGAAACTACAATGAAGTAAAGTACGTCAAACATATGTTGATTATTTTACGGGTAGGAGGGCCATTGCTATGCCAGCACATTTGTAATTATTTTAGATATTAAAAAAAATTTGATCTGATAAAATCTTGATTTTGATTTACTGCTTGTGTTTCTTTTAGCTGTCTCCTAGGTTCTCCTAGTGCACTAGTTGTTTTTCCATTATTAAATAACACCCATTGTCACTGTAAACACCAACTTAATACAAAAACTGGTATTGAGCATTGAAAAAAGAAGCCACACATTGTTGAGTATAAAACCCTTTACTCCGTGCACATTCACATGTGTGTTATAAAACTTTTTTTTAAAAAAAAAGAACATCTTGTTTTTTTAAAGTTTTACATTGAAAATATTTTTTAGTACATAAACAGGCATGTTTAAAAACATAACATACACAAGTCAGGAACTTACCAAGTTCAACATTGAAAAACTGAAGGTGATATCAGACATTATAGTGTCAAAAAGGTGTTGATATTGCCTTCATCAAATGGGGTGATGTCACCCCTGTAAAAGCCAAATTTTGAAGATGCACACAAATTGGGAGTCAAACTGGGGATTTCCCTCCTGATCCCATGTCTAATGTCAACATGTGCTATCTCTCATCATGGGGGATTAATGGACGTGTTTTGGGGGTGCAACCAATTCCTCTCACCTACTTGAGTTACGAGGAAGGAGTTGCACCCACAAAACACATTCATTGAAATCCCTTGATGGCAGATAGCACATGTTGACACACTGTGTGCATCTTCAAAATTTGGCTTTTAAAATGCGTAAAAATTAGTTAGAAAAAATTGTTCACCACAAATAGAAAATTGTGCCATTTTGTTGTTATTTAGATTCTTCCTAGTACATCAATCATGTTCTTCAGTTTTTGTTCTATGTCATTTGTTTTTTGCTTTATGATGTCTAAATCCTGACTTCAAAACATTATGTCCTGGATTAGCCTTTGTGCACTGTCACTCGTGAAATGAGGAGATTGTTCTTCCACAACATGCACATCACCTAAAAGAAAAAATACACACCATGTATTATAAATACGCAGGCATACATCTATTACCTGAATCTGTGGTCTCAGACACTCACCTGTTGTGGTGACAATTTTAACCACCTCTCCTTCTTCCACATCCTCTGGTTGTGATGTCCTCTGTTCCCCCTCTTCAGGAGGTAGGGTGTTCCCAGTGTCCTCATAGGTCTGGAGTCTTTTCTCCCCTATGAGAATGAAACAAAAGGTATACTTAGCACACCGATATTTGAGTACAGAAATAGGAATATGAAATATTGCTTGGAAGTGGGGTACAATTGTCTGTTTTGGCAGAGTTACAAGCTGAAGACATGATTTTTTCCCTTACCAAAGCTGGAATACTTACCTTTTCTGGACAAGTATTACACATGGAGACACCCCAAGTATCCACTGGAGTACCTGTGTGGGACACCCTAAAAAGTTTGTTCTTGTGTCTCACACTAGTGCTCCTGAGTCCAGATGTGTAAACAGCTGCTGAGTGCCATCTCCTTACATTACACTGAATAAAGTTTGCAATTCTTTCTAGTTTCAAACACATCTAGATAACAATGTCTTAAACTTCTTTTAATACAAATTAGCATGAACAAATGTAGTTAGCCCTGTATCTGCCCAAAACATTGTATTTAGTTGGCAAATGAACGATGTTTCCCACGACCGATTACTGTGCCCATTAACAGGAAAGTAGCCATTTTAAACTGTACAACAGTAAAGAAAACCACATGTACTTACAAGTACTTACTTTTTAGAAGCACTTTCTTGATCCTTCTGTACTGATCCTGCTCCCTCAATTTCAAGTCTGACCAGTGTTTCCACATTTGCTCCTTGGATCGTCGTACCCCAAAATTCCTGTGCAGACTCTTCACAACTTTAGACATGATCTTGGCCTTTCTCTCATTTGGGTTTAGGTAAGGTCCATACTTCCCGTCATAGTCAGCCCTCTTCAAGATGTCCACCATCTCCACCATCTCTACAAAGGCCATATTTGAGGCCTTAAATCTCCTCCTGGATCAGGATGTTTCTTGCTCCAGGCTTTCCTCCTCCTCGTTACTGCTATTACGCACCTGCTGTGTCTCCGCCATGTTCACCTCCCACTGCGACGAAAGAGAAGGGGTGGGGAATATTCAAGAAAGAATGTCAGGGACGGGCGCACGGGTGGAGTTTCACGCATGCGCAATGTATATAAAGCTAACGCGTGTGTGCCATATGTACAATCTGCGAGTGAAGGAAGTGCTATTTGTGAGATCGAAGGTAACATTTTAACGTGGGACATCAGTGGCCTATACTGATTCAAGATTGAGGCGTATATTGGGATAAGATTAGGAGAGTTTAGCCTGATATTAGTGTTTTTGTCTTGTGTTTTGTCTTGCAGAAAATATGAAATTCAAAGACCCGGAATTCATGGACCAGTTCATAGACATATACAGGGATATGAGGAATTTGTGGGAGGTTAAAAACCCCTTATATCGAAATAAACCAGCTAGGAAGGCATCGCTGGAGAAACTGCTGCAATTTGTGAAGACGCAGGTCCCCGACGCAGACATCGAGTTTGTGGATAAGAAAATTGGTAGCTTGAGAAGCACGTATAGTAAGGAGCTTAATAAGGTCCAGGCTTCCATGAAATCAGGAGCAGTAGCAAAGGATGTGTATGTACCCAGAAACCGCATCCTACAACAGGATGCGGTTTCTGGAAGACCATATTGAAGCCAGGAAATCACTTTCTACATTTCCATCCACCTTTCCTTCAATCCTTCCCTCAACCCCAGCTGAGGCTTCCGAGGACCAACCTGGGCCTTCCATCCTGGAAGAAGTTGAGGAGCCCAGCTGGAGCCAGGTATAGTATTTTTGAACATATTTATTGTCTGAAAATTATTGTTGTTAACTAGATGTTATTATTGATAACAAATGAATGATTAAACAAAAAGTGTTTGACATATCAATAGACAGTAGAGGACAAAAATTATTGGGACAAGAATGAAAAATGCTGGGCTCAGAATGATAGTCTTTTCTATGTAACATTCAATTTGCAACAGTCATGAGCTGAAAATTGTGTGTAATTGATGAACCAAAAACTAAAACTATGTCCCTTTTTCATATACAGGAAGACTTCAGCCAGGACGAGGCTCTGGAATGTGGCAGACAGGAGGAGGCGGGGGTAAGTGTCAGCCAGAAGGAGGCGGGTGTAAGTGTCAGCCAGGAGGTGGCCAGGCCCAGTAGCCTCACCCAATCCCAGGTGCCTCCCCTCCGCCTTCCAACAAAAAGGGCCAGGAAGGGGAGTAACGTGGAGGAGGCAGCACTGGGCCTCATTAAGGACGCTAATGCGGCCCTTAAAACACCCCCCGAAGCTGAAGAGGTCTATGGCTGCTATGTAGCTGCAAAATTGCAGCAAAAGGAGGAGGGTCAATGCCTCATGTGTGAGAATATTATTTTTCAGGCCCTTCAGAAGGGGTTGAGGGGCCAAATTAGTGAGAGCATACACTTATGTGTGCTTGCCCATCCTCCTCCTCCTGCCACAAGTCCACCTCCAGAGCCACAGCCTCCAAGGAAGGCTGCAGGGAAGGCTGCAGGGAAGGTTGCAGGGAAGGCTGCAGGGAAGCGTGGAGGGAAGGCTGCAAGGAAGACATGAAAGTGATGGCCTGGGTTCAGTCTAGTCTGACAGAAGATGCAGGCTGTGGTAGTACTACAGAATGGGGACGTATATGTCATCTGTTGCTGTTCCTGATCTCTGGGAGTCCTGGACCAGATTATGCTCCTTATTATATGGACTTCTCAGGCTACCAATTTTTAGTTAAAAAGAGTTGATGTGTGCCCTGGGGTACAAAGGCTTCGCAAATTCAAGCAGTTTCTCCAGCTTTGTCTTCCCCTTTATTTTATTATTTTATAAATGGAGATTTTTTCTATGAAAATACTTGCATATGTGTTTTTCTTCAAAAAGGACAGTTTGTTTGTGAGTAGGCAGGTAATTTAAAAAAAAAAAAAAAAACAGGAGATCTTGATTGAAAAAAAAAAAACATGACTAATGCCCCATACACACGGTCGGATTTTCCGATGGAAAATGTGCGATCGGAGCGTGTTGTCGGAAATTCCGACCATGTGTGGGCTCCATCGGACATTTTCCATCAGGTTTTCCGACACACAAAGTTTGAGAGCAGGCTAGAAAAAATTTTCCGACAACAAAATCTGATCGCGTCAATTCCGACCGTGTGTGGCCATTTCCGACGCACAAAGTGCCACACATGCTCAGAAGAAATTCCGAGACGGAATAGCTCGGTCTGGTAAAATTAGCGTTCGGAGTGGATACAGCACTTTCGTCACGCTGCAATGTCAAAAATAGTTTAATGCAGCGCACTCTCTTCTTCTTTATAATGTGAGAAGAATGAAGTAGTTTTGCTGCTCATATTCACACAGACTTCTCACAAACTTATTTCTTTATTATTTTTTGGGATTCCCTCAATATAGTTACATTTGTCACATCTGACCAAATATTTTTTGGGTTGTTTTTAAATATTTTTTCTTTTTTTCAAGGCTGTTTTTGTATTTGTTTGGTGGTTTGTCTTTTTTCCAATTTTCTTTTTTTTTTCTTGTGGTTTGTATTTTAAAAAAGTCTGATGTTTTTCTGGGTTTTTTTTGTGTTTTACTCCATAATATTTTTGTGTGTGTTTTGTGTGTCAAGTTACCACAACACCATTGATTTCTTGTATTATTTAATCTCAAGGAGATTGTTTGGTGTTGTTGTCTCTTGTTAATTTCACATTGTATATTTGAAATGTACTTGCCTCCTCACCAACAAACTGTCCTTTTAAAAGGAAAACACACATAGGCGAGTATAATTGTAAAAAAATTTCCTTTATTAATGGCTCAGAACCAAACAAAGAGAGAGGCAACGCTGGAGAAACAGCTGAAATGGGTGAAGCCTTTGGCCCCCAGGGCACACATCAACTATTTTCTTGCAAAATTGGTGGCCTGAGGAGTCCATATATAAGGGAGTACAGTCTGGTCCAGAAGTCCCAGAGATTCGGAAAGCAGCAGATGACATCTGTGTCCCCAGGCTGTGGTCATACAAGAGCCTGCATCTTTTGTCAGACCAGACTGAACCCGGGTCATCACTCTCTGGTCTTCCTTCCACGCTTCCTTCCGCGCTGTGGCTGTGGTGGTGGAGTTGTGGCAGCAGGAGGAGGAGGAGGGGCCAACTCACTCAGGTGGGTATTGGGTGTTCACCACTCACCCCCTTACTTAGGACTTTATAAAGAAGGTCCTCACATAGCTTGCGTTGACCCTCCTGCATGCCCTTCAGTTTGGTGGCAGCCATGCAGGCAAAGGCCTCTTCAGGAGTGGGTAAGGCTCTGAGAGACGCAGAAGCCTCCTGAATGAGCCTGAGCGCAGAATCCTGCATATGAGTCACCTTCCTCGGTCTTTTGTATGGAAGGCGGAGGGGAGGAACCTGCGATTCGGTCAGGCTGCGACTGGTCCCAGGCTTCTCCTGGCTGACACTTAGCCCCACCTTCTCCTGGCTGCCACTAACCCCCTGCCTCCTCCTGGCTGCCACATTCCACAGCCTCCTCCTGTGTGCCACATTCCAGAGCCTCGTCCTGGCTGAGGTCTTCCTGTGTATGAAAAAGGGACATAGTTTTAGTTTTTTATTCATCAATCACACACAATTTTCATCTCATGACTGTTGCTAATTGAATGTTAATAAATATAACAGACTATCCTTCTGAGCCCACCATTTTTCAGTCTTGTCCAAAATCTTTTTGCCCACTACTGTCTATTGATATGTAAAACACTTTTTTCAATCAGCAATTAGTGATCAATAATAACATCTAGTAAACATCATTTATTTATTGACCAGAAATCTTTTGAAAAATGCTATACCTGGCTCCATCTGGGCTCCTCCACTTCTTCCTGGCTGGAAGTCCCAGGTTGGACATCGGAAGCCTCAGCTGGGGTGGAAGGAAGAGTGGAAGGAAGAGTGGAGAGGGATTCCCTGGCTCCAGTGTGGTATGACAGAAATCGCAGTCTCTCATAATACCACAGCCTGGGGACATAAATGTCATCTTCTGCAGCTCCTGATCTCTGGGAATCCGTGACCTTCTTGCGCTCCCTAAGATAAGTGCTCCTCAGGCCACCAATTTTGGTTTTTAAATAGGGGATGGTTGCTGTGGGGACCACCGGCGTCACCAACTCCAGCAGTTTCTCCAGCGCTGCCTGCCTCTTTTGTTTATTATTATAATGTGGATGTTTCACCTGCCACAGACAGGGCAGCTCCCTGTATTTGTCTATGAACAGGGGGAGGAAGTTGTGGTCATTGAAGCCATCCATTTTATCTGCAAGACACAACACAAGACAAACCCTAATGTCAGCCTAAAGTCTACTAAATTTGTGCAAATACAGGCCTCAATCTAGAAGCAGTATAGGCCCAATGTTAAATCTTACCTTCGCAATCACGATCGGCACCTCCGTTACTCCTTCCTCCGCTCACAGATCGTACATACTACGCACTCGTGTTACGTTTTATAGACACTGCGCATGCGTGAAACTCCGCCCGCCCCTGACGTTCTTTCTAGTCTATTCCCCGCCCCTTTTCGTTTGGCGCAGTGGGAGAAGAGCACATGGCGGAGACAGGTGCGTGCTAATTATAGCAACGAGGAGGAGGAGGAAAGCTCGGAGCCAGAAACATCCCGATCCAGAAGGAGAAGATTTAAGGCCTCAAATATGTCCTTTGGGGAGATGATGGAGATGGTCGACATCCTGAAGAGAGCCGACTATGATGGAAAGTATGGACCTTACCCCAACCCCAATGTCAGAAAGGCCAAGATAATGGCGAAAGTAGTCAAGAGTCTGCACCGGAATTTTGGGGTACGTCGATCGAAAGATCAGCTCAGGAAGCGGTGGTCGGACCTAAAATTAAGAGAGGGTGGTGTAGATGTGTTTGTTACTAGAATGAAATGCAAACTAGATTCTGTGTAAGGAGAGGACACTCAGCAGCTGGTTACACATCTGGACGCTGGAGCACTAGTGTGGGACACCAGCACACCCTTTTTATTAGGGGGCCCACACAGGTGCTCCAGTGTATACTATAGGGGTGTCTCCATCTGTGAAGCTTGTACAAGACAGGTAAAGTATTGAAGCTTGACAAAGGACAATAAAAATGCTACATCTTGGAACTCTGCCAAAATAGACAATTGTACCCCACTTCCAAGCAATGCTTCATATTTATAGTTCTGCCATCAAATATCTGTGTGCTAAGTATACCTATTTTTTTACATAGGAGATAAAAGACTCGGAGGACACCCCGCATCTGAGGAGACCACAGACCCCCCACCTCTGGAAGAAGGGGAAATCCCCCAAAGACAAGAAGAGCAGAAGGAGGAAGACGTGGCGGAAATTGTCACCACAACAGGTGAGTGTTTGCGATCACAGGCTCAGGTAAGAGATGGATGCCGTCATATTTATAATACCTGTTTTTTTTTTTGGTTTCTCTCTTTTTAGGTGATCGTGATGTTGTGGATCCTGATCCTTTCACCTCTGAAAGTGCCCAGATCCTGATTGGGGAGATCATGGGGTGTAATGTTGCATTGGAAAACATCAAGAAAAACATCAATGATATTCTTCAAAAAAATAAGAACATCATTGATGTTTTAGGGCGAGTTTAAAAGCCCTCCAAATCCCTTTGTTTTTTGGTGTGCTACACTTTTTGAACATTTTTTTAAAAATATTAGAAAAGCCAAATTTTGAAGATGCACACAGTATGTCAACATGTGCTATCAGCCATCACGGAAGATCAATGGACACGTTTTGGGGGTGCAACCCCTTCCTCAATAATAAAGTAGCTGAGAGGAAGGGGTTGCACCCCCAAAACACGTCCCTTGATCCCCCATGATGGCAGCTAGCACATGTTGATATTCTTAAATTTGTGTGCATCTTCAAAATTTGGCTTTTCCTGGGGTGACTTCACCCCATCTGAATGCAATATCAAACACAGTTTGTAAATACTCATGTCTGATATTGCCTTCAAGTTCTACCAAATGTGAACTTTGTAAGTTCAAGATTTGTGTCTTTCTGGTTGGTTTTAAACATGCCTGTTTTATCTTAAATGGACATTTCTTGCGGGGGAGAAAGCTTGATCTCCGAACGAGTGGCTGAGTAGGGACTCTGTGGAGGCCAGGGAGGGTATCATGCCCTGCTGGCTTTGTCCATGAGGCCCTGGGGGGGAGTGTAGGAGTGCTGGGGAGAGGACTTGCCTGTGTTCCAGCTGACCTTCTATGAGGAAGACACGAGGCTGAGTGGCTGTGTCTGCCACGGTGGCCATCTTGGTACACCCAGGCCGGGTGGAGGCTGAGAATTCCGGCTCCAGATTGCGCCTGGAAGCCGGGTTTGACATGCGGAGGGTGCCCTCCGGTGGTGCTGGGGTTCAGTCGCCTCAGAAAATTGGGCTGATTGTGGCTAGAGTGGGTGCTGTGGGCGCCACTGGCCTGAGTTGGTGCGGAGCTCCATGCTCAGGCGGCCATCATGGATCCCTCGCGCATGCGCACTTGCAGTACTTTTTTGACCACACACCCCTGCAGTGATGTGATCTTTTGCCTAGTCATGCAGTGGGACTGCGCTGGAATAGCTGCCCAATGCAGTCCTCCCACTGCATTGTCTGCATACACAGACTTTCCCCACCATGATGCCCCTGCCCAAGACCATCCTTTTAATGTAGAGGATCTCTACCTCAAACTGCCTTCTCTCCTGGATATGGGGCTAGCCTCCACAGCAGCTAAAATCACTGGGGAAATTAAAGCAGATCTCTAGAACATAGGCTCCAGGATGGAGTCGATTGAAACTAAGCTGGATCAGACTGCTGCAGCCTCTCATCAAAACTTTGATCTCATTCAAACCCTCCAAGATCAATTGGACACTGCTGTATCCTGCATTGATGATTTAGAGAATAGGTCCAGGAGGTACAACTTTAGGATCAGAGGTCTGCCTGAATCTATCCTGGATGTCACAGCTGCGACACAAGACCTAATGAAAACGCTGATCCCGAATATCCCGACCCACCGTCTGCATAGAGCCCATAGAGCACTTAGCCCCCCCAGGAAGGATGGCTCCCCAGGGACATCATCGCCATACCCCATTTTTACGCAGTCAAGGATGCTATAATGAAGAAGAACCCTGAAACCACTTCTACACGCCCTCACACAGAGAGACATAAAATACAGATGGGCTTTTCCGTTTTCAGTTAAATTCACATATAAAGGCCAGAATCAATCCTTCTCCAACCTCGCCTTGGGTGAAAAGCTTCTCCTCAGCCTGAAGATAATCTCCCAGGAGATGGACATGGAAACCTCTTCCCCTACCATGGGCTCAAACAAACGACCACCACCAGTAAGCCCTCTGATTCCCCTTTGGAATAAGCCCAAGGCTCGCAGATCTTCCAACAATGGCCCTCCATAAATTCCTATTGGACACAGAGTTTATATCCTAGTTGGAGACAGGGCAAAGAGATTGGCTGATCTTCTTACTACCAAGATTGACTTTCTCCCTTATCCCAGGATTTGTTTTCCTGGTGCTCACCCAGTGGCTCATTTACAGTTATATTGCAGTTTTCATTCGTCCCGTTCCTTTCAGCAACGAGACTTCCAGAGACCCTCTGTCAACTTCAGATGCGAAAGACAAGCTGTCCTTAGTGACACTTACTCTGGAAACATCTCGGCTCAGCTTAGGAGCCCACAGGGCTCTCTCCCCCCCGATGTCACTTGGTGGGATGGGGGGGTTGTGATGAACAGGGATCTTAGGGTCAACTGAACCCCCCTTATGACTACATTGGTTAGCAGTATTTGTTTACAGCTCTGCTGACATTGACCAGATTGCCTCGATCCCATGTTTTAAGGTTTTTCAAAAGCTATTTTTTCTCCTTACCAGGGCGCTTTGGCCTGGGGTGGCTCACATGTACCTCCTCCTATCCCTTGGACTCCTGGTTGTCTCTGGGGGATAGGACCTCCAGGCCTTGTTTGGCATGGAGATTTTTGTTCTTCAAAACTCTCTCACTCCTACGTGCGAGATGTCCTCTATGTTCCTTTTCTCCTCCCGGGGTTCCCACACACCCAGGAAGAGAAAACTCCCTCCTTCTATATCCCTGTTCCCTTTCCTTCTCTCTTATCCTTCTTCTTTGGAGCATCAACTAACCTTCTTCCTTCTTTCAGTTTGGGTACTCACCTGGCCTACACGATCTGAGAGACCTTATTGGAGCAGACCAGAACTCCCATTTATTCCCATATGCCGGGACAGACTCCCAGAGGTAAGTGGCGGTGGGTATTTTTGCACCCCTCATCTATGATTCCATGGCTGACCACACACAAAATGCTTTAAAGATAGCTACTTACAATGTCCAGGGCATGAATTCCCCACTGAAAAGGAGAAAGTTGTTTAACCATTTTAAATCTTCAAAACTAGATATTGTCATGCTTCAGGAAACCCACTTTCCGGCTCAGTACAGTCCCAAATTCCTCCACTCTCACTTCCCTAATTTTTTTCTCACCAGCGCAGAAAATAAAACTAAATGGGTGGCCATTATATTTGCAAAATCCTGTAACTTTAACTGGATATCTGACACAAAAGACCCAGAGGGCAGATTCATCCTAGTTAAAGGAACGATCGAGGGTCATCTTTACTCTTTGACCTCTTACTACACCCCTAACAAGGGCCAAGTGGCTTTTTTCAAACACCTCTTTGATTCCCTCTGCCCCATCCTGGAAGGTATGGTCGTTTTTGGGGGGGACTCCAATGCTGCTTTTGATCAGAGTCTGGATAGATCTAGACCTCCTGCCTCCCAAATGACCCGACAGACCAAATATAGGCTCAAAATTGCCAAACTCATTCATGCCCCTGGCATGGCTGACGTCTGGAGAGAATTAAATCCCACCAAATGAGACTTCTCTCACTTCTCCAGCCCTCACAATTTATATGCCAGGATTGATCACCTCCTAGTCCAGACCCACACTATCCCTCTCATCACTAATTCACAAATCAAAGACACAGTCCTGTCAGACCACTCTTTAGTTACCCTGACGCTGCCCCAGCCACACTCGAGACCAGGCCAAGGACACTGGAGATTGAATGAGTCTCTTCTCTCTGACCCAGTGAGAGTCACCATGTTAGACAAATCCCTAAAGGTATACTTAAATCTTAATGAGATTGAGGGTCCATCCACAGAAGCTTTGTGGGCAGCCCACAAATCATACATCAGAGGAGAAATCATTAAGATGGCCACTCAAATAAAATGAGAAAGGGCAGTCGATATAAAGAGATTAGATGAGGAGTACACCTCATTATGAACCCAACACAAACTGCACTCCTCTCCCTCTTTACTGGCTCAACTTGACAAGGCCAGACTGGAGCTCAATCTAGCCCTCATGGTCAAAGCTGAAAAACAAATCCGCTTGAGCAAAAACAGATTTTATACCCAGGGGGACAGATTGGGATTCATGCTGGCTTTGAAACTATCTCCCCGATTTCGGTCCTTTGTAATGTCAAAGATTAGAGTCCCAGGTCAAGGCACCACAGCCAATCCCTCAAAAATCCTCAAGGTTTTCCATTGCTTTTACACCAACCAATATGGACCCCACAAAGCCAAAGCTAACGCTTCCATCTCTGAGTATCTAGACAGCCTCCCCATCCCATCTCTCTCTGCAGAACATAGAGACATACTGGAATATCCCTTCTCTGAAGGAGAGGTGCAGGAAGTTATCAAAGCCCTTAAATCGGGATCAGCCCCTGGCCCAGATGGGCTCTCTAATCCCTACTACAAGACATTTCCCAATACCCTGATCCCCCACTTGACAAAATTCCTTAACATAAAGATGCAGGGAACCCCACTTGATCCCCACCTTAACACTGCCTATATTGCAGTCATTCCTAAACAGGACAAAAACCCAGAAGAGGTTAGCAACTACAGACCCATCTCCCTTATCAATAGTGACTAAAATCCTCACTAAAATTCTGGCAAATCATTTAGCTTCCTTCATTAATACATATATACATAAAGATCAAGTGGGGTTCATCCCGGGAAGACAAGGCCCTGATCAGATTAGGAAGGCCATTGATATAGTATCAATTCTCCAAACAAACTGGGCAGGGGGCCCTAAACAACCAGGCATGCTCCTCTCACTAGATCTTGAAAAGGCCTTTGACTCGGTCTCTTGGCCATACATTTTTGCGATCCTTGAGCGATGAGGTTTTGGCGAAAGATTTATGGGCCTGATGCATGCTCTTTACTCAAATCCTAAAGCTTACATCAGGCTCCAAGGATATTGCTCCAAACCAATATCCATAGCGAAGGGTACTAGATAAGGCTGTCCACTATCTCCGCTTGTCTTTGTGATAGCTATTGAGACACTTCCATTTCCATTCACCAAAACCCTAATATACAAGGAATCACTTATGGCTCTCAGATCCATAAATGCGACCTCTTTGCGGATGACATTCTCCTATTCCTCACCTCCCCTATAACCTCCCTCCCCAACCTGTGCCACACCTTAGATGAATTTGCCAAGATTTCAGGCCTTCAGGTAAACTACTCCAAGTAAACATATCCCTTCAGTCTGACACCATTGCCCTCTTAAAAAAAGCTTTAAATTCGAATGGAATGACTCCTCTATTAGATATCTGGGAATCAACCTCACAGCAAAAACTGAGGCTCGCTATGCCAGTAACTATCCCCCTATGTATCGAAAACTGGAGTCAGATCTCATATCCTGGTCCAATAACAACCTTTCATGGCTTGGGAGAGTTAACTCTGTGAAAATGACGCTGCTTCCCAGGCTGGTCTTGGTTTACCCCACCTACACAAATATTACCTAGCAGCCAGAATAGCTCAAATGTCAGTAATCTACTCCAGGTACGAGAAACCAGATTGGGTGCAAATAGAAAAACAGGCAGTATCTCAATTTACCCTAGACTACCTGCTCTGGAGCTCCCCGAAAACCCGTCCCCCGATTATGTCCCCCACCCTTTCTCATACTTTTGCCCTCTGGGACTCTTTGCATTCAAACTCTTCTCTAGTGTCAGCATATAAACCGTTGACACACCTATTTAACAATCTAGACTTCCCTCTGTGAAGGAATATCCTAGCATTTAAATGGTGGTTGGATAAGGGACTGTACCAAATCGGACACTTCTTTATGGCTGCGGGTCCTATCACCTTCACCCGCTGCACCGAAAAGCTTGACTTACCTTCTTCTGAAAGATTTAGGTTTGGACAGATTTCTCATTTCTTAAACATGATTTGGAAGGACAAACCCTTACCTCCTCGGTTCACCGATTATGAGCTATGGTGTGGTCAGGCCATGGACCAGAAGGGGGGGTCTCGATAGTTTACTCATCTCTTACCTCCCAAACTGCTAAGTCATCCTACATGCATTCCTGGGAGTCTAATTTCCAATTCCAGTGGGACCTGTGGGTCTGGCAGAAGGTAAGCTTCAACTTCTTCAAAGGCATCTTGAATACTACTTTAATGGAAGCAAGTCTAAAAGTTATATCTAGATGGTATTATACTCCTTCGAGATTAGCCTCTATTTTTCCTGCAGCTGATCCTCTGTGTTTCAGAGGATGCCAGCTGATAGGCATGATGCCCCACATCTGGTGGGAGTGCCCCAGAATACGATCCTTTTGGAAAAAAATATTCAATATGATCGACAAGCTTGTGGGAAGCCAGATCCCCAGAACCCCAATGGTTGCCCTTCTCAATGCTTATATCCCAAAAATATCAAAGCCTCCCGCAGGCTAATTCACTTCATTCTTCTAGGGGCTAAACTCAGTGGCAAAAGCCTGGAAAAATCCGAAAATCTCCTTCCCAGCGGCAGTCAGGAAGGTCTCCTGTATAATGATGCAGGAGAAACTCTCCAGCATACTGCTGGATACAGCTAGAAAATTTTAATCTATCTGGGAACCCTGGGCTAATCATGTGGGTACCCCATTGGTCACTAATTCACTACCAGCCTAATTTAGGCTATGCTCTCGGTTCGATGCTCCTTCCTTTCTCTTCCCCTATCTCTTTTCTTTCCTCCAGCCTTTTTCCCCTCCTTCCTCTCTTCCATTTCCACTCTACCCCCCCTATGTTATGAAAGTTTAAAGAAGAAATCGACAGGTTGCCATATATTATTCCTTCATTTAGAAGTTTGTTACGGGTAACATGTACCATGGCGATTTTCACGTCCTCCTAGGTAGAATTCGTCGGAGGTCGGAGCTGGAAACTCCTATTCCGGTACAGATAGTTCCCATATGGGATGCCGGAGGTTGGAGGGACCCCTCTCCTCTCCCGTCTGTCTGGGAATTTTCCCTTTTCCTAAGTCACGCCATGGTTCTCTTATCTCAGGTGATCTAGTATGGATCTTGTTTATACTGTATGTACCAGTTGTTTTTCATTCTGTACAGTGACAATGAATTTCTAAATTGCCTTAATACATGATGTCATTTTCAAATGTATTTCTCTTGTATCTTAAAATAAAATTTTTGAAATTAAAAAAAGTACTGCATGCAGTACTTTTTTTCAGTACAGCACAGTACTAGGCAATCAACTGCCTTGAACTGCACTGCAATCAATAGAACATTATAAAATGTCTGTGTAATATTTCAATAAACTTTGTTTAAAAAAGTGAACAGTGCAATGCGCTGAAATCGGTGCATCAGCACTATGCTGATCTAGCCGGACCACACCACACATCAGTCATTGTAAATCAGCAGCTGGTGTGAATTAGCCTCAGGGAACTATCATGTGAGTGACTGCCACTGCTGAACTCTCTTTTTCAGAATGCTAGTTCTTTGGCTCTCATGTTGTAACTTCAGCTTTAATACTTTCTAAGTCACTTACCCAGAACAAATATAGGAATAAGAATTAAAACAGTTTTTGATAGAAAACAATATTAGCAATAACAATATTAGCAATACCAATAGACATCATGGATTTACAAACACCATAATTGTCAAACAAATCTGCTTTCTATGAGGAAGTAAGCAAAAACTTACTAATGAGTGACTGTGGATATAAAAGACTTAGATTTTGCAAAAAGACACAGTTCCCCACACAGCTAATGTGCAAGGTAAATTCTATAGCCTCAAATGTAGACTTTCTAGTGACATATTAGAGAAGAAATATGGCAATTGGCAACATGGACATTTAAACAGAAGATTAAATTCAAACCAAAATTCCAGGTAGGGCTAATTTTGAATAGTTAACCTTGACCAATCTATGTATGCATGTGCCATACCAAGCTAATCTCAGTAGAAGCTGGAAATCATTAATACAGTGATTGTTGTAAGCTTCCGAATCCCTTGCCAAGTGGCTGCCCTGCTGCTTGGGTAATACAGTAGGTCGAACGCTCAGCACAGGCACCATTCAATGAACAGCTGGAGACTGTGACATCACTTCCCTACCTCTCCACCTTGTCTAAACAAAGAATGGTTTTTACTCATTGAGAAAAAATGCAGTTTTCTCTGAATGATATCTGTGCCGTGTGAGCAACCTTTTGTGTTCACTATACAGCAAGGTAGCTGCTCGGCACAGGACCTGGAAGACAGTGGCAATCACAGTAGTAGCAACAGTACTACAGCGATTTTCTGCTTCCATGGGGATCGGCTAGGTATGGCACATGGACAGTTACATTGGTCCAAGGTGGATCAATGTAAATATGCAAAGATAATCAGACATGGAATTTAGCTTTAAAGTTAAAAAGGTTGTGCTTAGAGCTAGTAACATTGATAGGATCACCATGATGTTCCATATAATTAACTTTGTGCAAAGTTATTCACTTTATGTTCATTGCAAAGAATAGATCCCCTCAGGTGCTAGTTCTATTCAGCTTAGCAGATTGTTTCAAAAAAGCTGGATGCATTCCTAAATTCACAGAATATAACTGTATATTAACAGTTATGAATTATAACACCAGAGATTGTCAATCCAGGGAATATTTTATTGCCTTAGGGGCTCAAGAAGGATTTTTTTTTTCCTGTTAGGTATAGGATTGTGGCTATGGAAGTTTTCTTTAAATTTTTTTAGTTGAACTAGTTAAACTTTTTTCAACCTAACTATGCAGGGTCTTGTTTATGTAGGTTTCCTATTTATTTGTAGTTTCTTTTTCTTCTATTAGTACTTGATAAACTTTTTCAATGTAATTTTGTAAACTTGACTGATATACTTTAAAGTGGTAACTTACTGTGGTTGTATTCCAATTTTGCATCAAACACGAGACAGGAGTTGCACCCCGAAGCATTGCCTTGCTATTCTGCAAAATATTAATTTGTCTCTATGGCTACTGCTAGCTGTCATAGTCAAGTGCTGATTGCAGGCTGTCACTCCACCACTGGGATCCTCTACTCCTCTCTGCTGGATCTAACTTCTGAAGCCTGCACCACTGATTGTCATGTGACAAGTATATGACTATGGTTCCAAAAGTAAGTGATTTAATGTTTTTGTTGCTATTACAAATTCTCTTAATTCACAAGACCTGATCCCTTCTCTGTCTGTTCTGCACCAAGATGCATATCTCACTCCTGCATCAGGATTTTCAAAAGCTCTGGGAGAGAGCGGCAGAAGCAGAGATATTACTAAGTTGCCTGAAATATCAGCTTTCTCCTTTACAAAAGAACTCAGAGCAACACCAGCTTTAACTAAAGGCACTATTGCAGAGGCAAGATCATCTGGAGGATATACTGTGGACAAGGAACCTTCTGTTTGTGGGGCGCCAAGTGAAAGTTAAGGGATTAAACCTCACTGAATTTCTGAAAACACTATGTCACAGTTAGGGATCAGGCCAGGAGAACAGTAGCAATAGCAGTAGAGAGGCTTCTGTCAATCAGCTTGATAAGTAAACAAGCAGGTCACCCTGGCAGATGATGCAGGCTAACCTGAGGTGCACTTCCCCAGAGCTCCTGATGGTGGAGATGAGTTTTGCTGTGTGTCAGAACCAGGTCACAGACCACAAGATTGCCCCAACAGGAGCTGAATGAGCCAGGGTCCAGTAATAAATATAGCAGGTAAGGATCAAGCAGAAATGTAGTCAGTAAACAAGCCAAAGGTCGGTAACAAGTGGTTCTAGGTTGGGAACAAGTGGAAGCTTAGTCAAGGAACAAGCTGGTAACGAGTGGTAACGGAGATAACAACAACTGCAGGTACATAAAGGAGCAAGATGGAGAGAGCACAATAATCTGGCAAACAGGAAGTGAAAAGACATTGATTAAATAGGAAATTCATGGGAGGAGGAAGAAGTTCAAGGTTGACCAGAAACAAGGTACAAGACAAGATCATCCAGGGGTTCAGACAGGATGCTATCCAGCATTTGAGGTGGCTCAGCAAGGAGAGCTACTGTCGGACGCAGCAGGGTTCAGATCGTGGTCCCGACAGTACTCCTCTCCTTCCAGGATATCCCCTTGAAGTTTTATGGCCAGGTTTGTAAGGAAACTTCTGGTGGAATTTTCTTGTTAAAGTAGGCGCATGAAGATTTTTTTTAGGTTCCAAAGAATTTTCTTCTGGCCCATATCCTTCCCATTGAACCAGATACTGTAATTTGTTCCTAAGATCCTGGAATAAAGAAGTTTTTCAACCACAAATTCTTACCTTGCCCCTCAAGGTGGGAGGGGGTGGGAGAATTCTCCCAGAGGAGGGGTTTTCATTAAACAGTTGGAGCAAGGATACATGAAACACGGGGTGAATCTTCATAATGTCAGGAAGTTTTAAGAGAAAAGTGATTAAGAGAATTAATTTAAGCTAAAATTTGGAAAGGTCTCACAAAATGTTGGCCCAGCTTTGCAGACTGAATGTGTGCCTTCAAATTTTTGGTTGATAACTGTTAGAATATTATTCCAAATTCATAATTCGGCACTTAAGGTGTTATATTATATTCATGGCAAGCTTGCAAAACATATTTGGTTTTATGATTAATCATGATAAATAGAGTATGTGTGAATGACCTTGATCAATAGATTTGACATGATTCTTCTTCTAAAGCTGAGCATTGCTGGATTTTTCTGGTGTAGCCAATTTGAGTATGACATTTAAAGTTCTTTGGTATAGAATGTCATGAGAAGACGAAAATAGACACGTGTCCACATAGCTAAAGGAATATACATTGTGGATTATATTCTGTTAAGTTAAGTTAGTTTGTAGTTCCAGTCATATTAATAAGTACTAGTATATAGTTACTTAATGTAAAGTTGATAATATGTGTTCATATTATATAGATGTTTGGTTATATGACATTACATGATCAGCATATTACTTCAAGTATGGAGTGTTACATGTGGGCTTGTCAATCGTATGCCATATATGACTATGAGTGCATACTGAAGCTAGCAGAAATGAATATGTGCCATACAAGGTTCTAAGTTGGTGTGAGGTTATGACGTTCACACGTTCACATGTAACATATAAAGCCAATGCTTCCATATTGAAGGACACACAGACACAGACAGACACACACACACACTCACAGTCATTAGGATAGATGACATTGACATGTTTACAAGACATTTGATAAGTTGGGACAGCTGAATTCTGCCAGAAGTCTAAGAACGTCATTTCCTGTTTCTTCTTGGACGACTCACACAAGACAGCACAGCAGCCATGAAGCACACATGCTTTCATAAGCTAATTACAGCTTTATAACTTTTTATTCTATTTCATATATTTTTACCCACACTGAACTGAACTATTATATTTTTTACATTGTATTTATGATGCCAATTGTGTGACAATAAACTCACACTTTGTTTTAAGTCAGTTTGGCTATCAATGCTATTCATCCTGAAGCGCCTCTGAGATACAAGAATATTTAGATATTAATAATATTCTTCAATAACCAAACTTTGTCACCCACGTGAAGTCTCAAATGAGGCAGCTTTGCTTTGGCAGTAACGCAGTGGTTGGGACCATCAAAACCCTGATTCATAATGGTCACAAAAGTTTCAAAATTATTCCAAGTGGTGCTTTCTTGTTCTAGTTAAGGGAAATGCCCAAGCTAAGACTTCCTTAGTCAGGAGGTTGATAACAGACATTAATTGATAAATAAAATAGCTGTGCTACCTTTAAGCAAAATAGATTGCTAACAAATCACTGGGAAAACACTGCTATTTAAAGGGTTTAAGAGTTTTATAAAAGGATTATTTTGATCATTTATTGTAAGAACCACCTGCCAGTAGTGGTTCTTTTGGCTGCCCAATTGATAAGTGGACAACGCTATTTAAATTGCGGATAGACATAGCAACACCTCCTGATGACGCCTTGGTGATGAAACCCGTAGGGATGGATGCGCAACATCACTTCATGTCCACTTGGTGGAAAGCATATGGTGGAGAAGTGGCTTTCCTAACATACTGACGGCAGATAATTCTGGCCCATGTGAGTGTACATATTTTATGGTTTTGGAAACAAGTTTTAAAAAACAGTGTTACGCTATGAAATGTCTTTGGTTCCTTCTCTATGTTTATGGAATATGCCATGCTGTGGATGGTGAAACATTACAAGAGACTGATCAGAGGCATTAAGTACAGTTTGACCCACCTCAGTGTATGTTCATGGGGTCAACTACTTGCAGTGAGTGCAGTCCTGGGAAGGTACGCAAGTGGTGATAAAAGGGATAGCACATCATCTTCAGCATGGAGCACAGTCACTTTTTTATAACAGCACTTTATGCGCAATTTATTTTGGACATTTAGCATTTTATGGAAAATATTGCACTGATAATGTATGATGATTTGTGTAATTATACTGGTTAGCGCAGCTATCTTAATTAATGACCTTCTTTTTCTCAGAAGTAAATGCAGGAGGTTGCATTTGGACAAAAATGCGACATTGGTTAAGGAAACCTCTGTAATGGCGGTGGTCTTCATTGACCTTGAGTGGTAGAGGCATATGTGCTCATCATTTCAGAAACATACTGTAAGTCCAGCAGTCTTCTCTGCAAAGCATGGATTTCTTCCTGTTGCCCTTTTACCACACTTTCCAGTTGAAAAATGTACTTGGTAGGGAACACTGCACTTCAGCTCCGCAATTTGCTGCAAGAAAGGAGCCATAGAATTTGCTATAGCAGCCTCCATGTTTGGGCCAGATTATTCTATCACAAACAGGGGTCAAGATTGGAGACCAGTAGCTATAGAGAGGCACCCACCGACCAGCAGGATGAGCACACAAGCAGGTCACCCTGGCAGATGATGCGGGCTCACCTGAAGTGCAGGGTCAGAGCACTAATCAGTATTCAGAGAAGCTCCTAATTATGGAGTTGGGTTTTGCTGCATGTTAGTACCAGGTTGCGGCCCTCAGAAT